>NC_090071.1:6956462-7106683 GCF_038355195.1 Osmerus mordax
ATGCCGAGGTGGAGGGTCCTTACGCCTGCTCATGCTGCTCCCCACGGTGCCCTTGGTCGACTGGGGGCGGCTGTGGAGACAGGAGCGCACCGTTACCAGACAGACACAGCACTGTTAGGGGTCAGGTTACATGGTACACGGCCCACAGCAGGGTGGGCAGGGTTGGAATGGACCCTCATGAATAACTGGGAGAGCCTGAGGACAACCCTGCTGGCCTGCTGCCCCGCGGGGCTGGAAACTAACACCACACCTCGGTCAATGAGACTGGGATCAATACAGCTCCAATACTACTGCTGAGATCAGTGACACAGAGACAGACAGGGTTAAAGGTGGAGGAGGAGAAGAGAAAGAAGACTAGGCCTAGATGGAGACAGAGACAGAGAGAGAGAGAGAGAGAGAGAGAGAGAGAGAGAGAGAGAGAGAGATAGATAGAGCGAGAGAGAGAGAGAGAGAGAGAGAGAGAGGGAGAGAGAGAGATAGATAGAGCGAGAGAGAGAGAGAGAGAGAGAGAGAGAGAGAGAGAGAGAGAGAGATAGATAGAGCGAGAGAGAGAGAGAGAGAGAGAGAGAGAGAGAGAGAGAGAGAGAGAGAGAGAGAGAGAGAGAGATAGATAGAGCGAGAGAGAGAGAGAGAGAGAGAGAGAGATAGATAGAGCGAGAGAGAGAGAGAGAGAGAGAGAGAGAGAGAGAGAGAGAGAGAGAGAGAGAGAGAGAGCGAGAGAGAGAGTGAGAGAGAGCGAGAGAGAGAATTCAAAGGGTTGTTGTTTGTTTACTTGAGGCTCTCCTGGGAGCTGGAGGAGGAGCGGTCGGAGGCGGGGAGGGACATGATGCTGTCAGCGCACTTCAGGTGGGACTGCAGAGCCTTCTGATAGGACGACTCCAGGGCCTGGAACAGCTGCTCCGCCTCCTTGTGGAAGTGGCCATGGAAACCCCAGTAGCACCTGAAGAGCGGCATGCAAGGTCATGGAGGGGAGGCGCACGGCAAAAGATTTGGTTACAGACAATATTAGATTCCAATATGATATCACAATATATGATGTAATAAGGATCCATTTTTTTGGGGGGGGGGGCACCAACGTACTTCCTGGCGACTGATCTGGCCTCGGAGTCTGCATCGTGGATCCCCTTCTTCAAGGTCTCCATGAGGACGGCCACATGCCTGCGAGAGCACAGCCATCAGCTCCACACTGTCGGTCAGAGCATCCCCCACACACACACACACACTCTGCCCCGACACAGCGGAAAAACCCGGAATCAATGAGAAAGGGAGAAGTCCCTTGGTCTCTGAAAGGGTGGTGGAGGGGGGGGGGAGTCCAGATCTGGTTTCACTGAAGAGCCTCTCTGTCGAGGGGGGAAGGGGAGAGGGGTAGAGGAGGGAGGGAGGTGGGAACACAATGTGCCAGCAGAGATCTCCTCGGGTCATCGCCATAGAAACTGCCCCCCCCCCCTGACTAAGGTGCCCCACGTTACCCGAGAGTGGACTCACAGGACGCCGGGCGTGGCCGGAGAGACGGCTGGCAGGAGCGGGAGAGGAGCCGCACGTCCTGTGTGCTTGCTCTTCTCTAGTGTGTGTGTGTGTGTGTGTGTGTGTGGGGGGGGGGGGGGGGGGGGGTATACATGTACCTCTCCAAAGAGTTCATGGGCCACTCTTGCAGCAGGAGGTCCAGAAACTCATAGCAGCGCCTGCAGACACACAGCAGCCACGTTAGCACGCCCAGCACAGTCAGTTAGTGTGCTGGTGAAACTGAGAGGAGACTATCCTCAGAGTGACAACACAGATGACACGTGTGTGTGTGTGTGTGTGTGGGGGGTGCTCACCTTCTCACAGCCACAGACTTAGACGTGCAGTTGCTGGTCATGATGGGGATGAGGCGGGGGTAGTGTGTGTGCTGCCGGGGAAACAGAGGGGCCGTCACTCAACCTCGGGGACACTCAGAGATGCACGGAAAACTACAAATCCCATGATGCCTTGGCCTCTCCTCACTGATGTCTCTGACCTAACCAAGGCCTAACGACGCAGGTCTAATCATAACAATAAAGGATTTGGAAACATCACTGTCGGACAAGACGTCGACCTTAACCTACATAGGAATTTGGAGTTCAGAGAAGGGTGAAAGATTCTCCACAGCACGCTCACCCTGATGATGATGCGGATCACGGCCATGCCCGAGGTGGCCATGACTTTGGCACTGTTGGGCACCAGGTTGAGGAGCGCGGGCATGATGGACTCGGCCCCGTGGTCGAAGCGGTTCCCCAGGACGGTGGACAGGTGTCTGGGGGAGGGAGTGAGGGACGGGTCATCACAAACACATGGAGCCTCGCTAGTCGTGTGCTGGTCGCGTGCCGCAGGGCGCGTCCTTACCCGAGGGTGATGCAGGCCTCCCTCACCACCTGGGAGCGCAGGTCTTTGGCCGACTGTTTGAACGCCGCCTCGGAGAGACGCAGCTGCTGGGGGAAGCCGTCGAAGTCGGCCGCCCCGGCCAGGACGAGCGAGCGCACCTTCTTCAGCTGGGGAGAGAGACACACCGGGGGAGAGACACACCAGGGGAGAGACACACGGGGGGAGAGACACACGGGGGGAGAGACGCACCGGGGGAGAGACGCACCGGGGGAGAGACACACCGGAGGAGAGACACACCGGGGGAGAGACACACCGGGAGAGAGACACACCCGGGGAGAGACGTCAGTCGGCTGAATGGGACCGTTCGATGCGTTCGGTGAGGATGCGGGTGTGTGGCGTTGCCGGTGTGATGGAGGAAACAGCCTTACCGCCACGACACGGTGCTCCCAGTCTCGCTTGTCGTCGGACAGCACCTCACGCACCTTGGCCATGGCATCCTCCATCTCCCTGTTGGAGTAGAGCTGAGCACAGAGAGAGAGAGAGCCACAGAGAGACATGGAGACAAAGGAGGGAGAGGGAGAGAGAGAGAGAGAGAGAGAGAGAGAGAGAGAGAGAGAGAGAGAGAGAAAGAGAGACAGAGATCATGCAGATGAGCAGTAGCCCCTTTCCATCACCTTCTATAATCCAGTATGACCGCTTGTTGTGTCAGGCCCTGATGTGTGCCTGTCCTACCTGCATGGTGGGCACATCTTCAAAGGCACGGACAAAGTCCTCCTCGTCCACAGCCCCGGCCCCGGCACCCGTCCCATCCCTCCCTGAGGAGAGGAGGAGAGCGGAGCCCAGATGGAAACATATCAAACTCGTGAGCTACTCCAAAGTCACACTCGAATGCTTTTTTGACAGCACAGCTGACTTGACTGACAGGAGCTCCGGCCAATCCTACCTGTGGACTTGGTGCTGGAGGCGGAGCTTGGGCGTTTGAAGGAGCCCATGCTCACCGTCTTCTTTCCCGAGGAGGCACCCTTAGAAGACGAGGAGCGCCCACCGTCCACCGAGTCATCATCCTCAAAATTCTTATCTGGGGAGAGAGAAACAAGCCGGGAGAGACACAATGAGGCTGATTTATCTCCACCAGCCCAGCATTCTCCCTCCACGCAACTACGCGAGCCGACCTCTTCCTACACTACAGAGCCCTCCGCTGCATGAACGTCCGACGAGCCAATCCGAGCAAAAGTAGCTGTGGTGGGCTTGGTTTGGCAGCCAATCACAGTGGATCTTTTCCTGGGTGGGGATAGGGGGTTAAAGGTTTGTTGGTCAGAGTTCATCCTGAAGGGCATGGCGTGGTGTGCGTTGCTAGTTGCGCAGGCAGGCTATGCTCTCCTCTGTCCCTGTAGCTTTCCTCTCCTCCTCTCTCCTGGGACAGAGGACCTGTCCCCATGTAAGTGACTCCAGCCAGGAAGCAAGGAAGCCTCACAGCACAGGAATTCGCCATGCCAGCAATCAATTGACATGAATTATTCAACAGATACCACCACCACCACCACATATACAGCCCCCCCCCCCCCCCCCCACACACACACACACACACACACCCACACACACACCAGGGAAGCACGCCAGGAACACACCAGTCATGTGCTATCCATCTCCCGGGCGTTTTCCTTCTCTGTGCAATGCGGACACCCCGTACGTTGTCAATATCAACACAAGGTGACACGCTGCAGCTACCTTCCACAGCCTGCGCTGTAACCCGGTTACGACACGGTCAGGCTCTGTGACAGGGTTAACCCTTTCAGACACAGCGCCTCTAGTCTTCACTGTCGACACGCGTTCTCTCTTTGGCTCCTTTCAAGTTCTCCCTCATTAGTGAAGGCTGGGTGATGTCCCACACCGGCCGGCTGCACCCCGGCAACCACCCGGCAACCCCCCTGCACCTCATCAATCATTTATGTCATCCGTCTCTCGTCAGGTCTCACTGCCACACACACACACACATACACACAACACGGCATGTGAAGAAAGAGCAGAGCTTACAGGCACAGATCCTCCTGCAGACAAGTTTCCTCAGCATGCCGACACACTCAGTCCTCCAGAGGCATCCGTCTTCACATCCTCTCCACAAGTGCCTTCGCGCAGCCACACACACACACACACACCTCGCCCCTTCCTGTCAGGACGGCGCACGTGTCCAGGCTCCTTCTCGGCTGAACGGTCAGCAAGTTACAAACCACACACACACAGACGCACGCACGTCTATCTGTCCTCCATCGCCTTCACTCTCGCTCTCATGCAATCACACACACAAACACACACAACCAGCATCGTGTCCATGACTGCTACTCTATGTCCGTCAGAAGGGGGAGGGGGCGGACGGCTCCACCTACCCTCGTCACATGGGGGGGGGGGGGGAGGATGGGCCAGACAGGGGATGGACCAATACTCTGACCCCCCACGCTGCTTGCCTGGGTGTGGGTGGAGTCTGACATGGCAGACAGCGATCCGGACATCCTGATTGGAAGGAAATGGAAGTGGTGCAGCTCTGTCTGAAGTCAGACACAGCCTGGAGTGGAACCTGCTCCTTCGCCAGGTCGATACCAGCATGTAAATACTGGCCTGGTGTAGGCTGGCATGGTTTGAATAGTACACACAGCTGTTGACACGAGGCAAATAGAACTGGTGTGAATGTGAAACCTTCTCTTGTTCAGCCTAGACTATTCGTCAGCTAGATATGAGGAAGGCAGATAGCCTTAAAACACCGGGTCAGTAAATAAGCTTTGCACAGTCAAAAGGAACTTTTCGTGTTTTCCTAACCACAGTAGGATAGTTAATATCACAAGTGGAACACTTCCATCCACTAGATGGCAGTAGTACCCTTCTTAACAGTGTGTAAGGAAACAATAGTTTATGATTCCTTACACCAACAACTTCCTCCTGGCACCTTGATTATTGCTGCAAAGCATATCTCTCTTTAAGCCTGCTTCAAACTAGCCTCCCCTGGTGCTGCCGACACACGGGCTGGTCCCTGGCAGGGCCCCACAGGCCCTGGGCCCCACAGGCCCTGGGCCCCACAGGCCCTGGGCCCCACAGGCCCTGGGCCCCACAGGCCCTGGGTCCCACAGGCCCTGGGTCCCACAGGCCCTGGGCCCCACAGGCCCTGGGCCCCACAGGCCCTGGGCCCCACAGGCCCTGGGCCCCACAGGCCCTGGGCCCCACAGGCCCTGGGCCTCACAGGCCCTGGGCCCCACAGGCCCTGGGCCCCACAGGCCCTGGGCCCCACAGGCCCTGGGTCCCACAGGCCCTGGGCCCCACAGGCCCTGGGCCCCACAGGCCCTGGGCCCCACAGGCCCTGGGCCCCACAGGCCCTGGGCCCCACAGGCCCTGGGCCCCACAGGCCCTGGGCCCCACAGGCCCTGGGCCTCACAGGCCCTGGGCCCCACAGGCCCTGGGCCCCACAGGCCCTGGGCCCCACAGGCCCTGGGCCCCACAGGCCCTGGGCCCCACAGGCCCTGGGCCTTAAGCCTCGACAGGTGATCTCTCAAACTCAAATTCAGGAAATGGCTTGGAGCGATGCATTCCACAGTCTTAAGCCTGTTTGGGTTCCCTGAGTCAGTGTCAGAATAGGAACATGCCAGTCTGCTGGTATGTGGCTGATCCACTCAGCTGTGTGATTAGATTTTGTCCCGATAAACACGTACATCTGGCCTGGACAGCTTTCCTTCTCAATTCCAAAAGCTGTGAGTTTTAGAATATATTTCATCTTTTGAATCTGAACCACACAAAAGAGCTTACCGTGAAACTTACGGTACCTAGCCTGTGTTTACAAAGAGCCCTGGGAGTCCCAACAACACAACTCAACAGTCCTTCTTCAAGTGATACACTTCCCACCCACAATCACCTCCCCCAGACTGGACCCACAAAGTGACGGGGGGCTCTCCCAAAACGACCCGTCATTCCCGTCAATGAAAAACAACAAGGCTATCTTGGCTATCTTGGACCGAGAGTGTCTGTGTCTGTGTATGTACGGGAGCTAAGTCAGGAAAATAAGCGGACTGTCAACTCATTCCCTGGGAGAGACGCGAGGGACAGTTAGACGGTTATGGGTCATCGTCACTAACTGCAGCCTCCTCCAGTCTCAACGGAGGGAGCTTGATGTCCATTATTCAACACTGTCCCTGTCTGCAACTCTACCCTTCTGGCAGAGGGCACTCTCTCCTGTCATCATTCACTCAGAGGGAGTGCGTCACTAAGCGGGGGTCTCTTCACAGGCACGGTCAACAGGATCAAATCGAAAGATTTCGAGCCAACTGAAACATCAACACAGGTGCTAGTTGTCTGATATCCAAAATAACATTCCTATTTTTAAATAGGTCACATATCTAGGACAGTAAAAAACAAGACTTTCCAGTCTGACTATTACAACTTCCTTCCTTCCTTCCTACAACAGTATCCTCTGGCATACCCGGCAGTATCTGAGCTATTAGCAGCCTATTCGTCTGTGTGTCTTCTCTCACAGCTAGGCCTATAAAGCAAACAGCAGACATTTCTCTAGAGTCCGTTCAAACTCCTACAACAGAAGTAAACAAACATACGAGGCAGCAAACGACCTGCGGTAATTCAGTGATGCAGTTTCTTCCTGCCTGAGAATAGCACTCTCGTTCCTTTACCTGTAGACGCTTGTCTCAACTCTATTTATTTATCCCCGCGGCCCATTTGCTCCAGTCATTCAGCCAGCGCGCGAGGGTGAAACCTTGAGAGAGCCGTACCTTCTCCCGTCGTCATGGCAGGCCTGGTGAATCCACCCGCACAGAGAGACAAGAATGACAGAGAGAGAGGCTACACGGCAGATTTGCGGTCTCACTGTTGTTCTGCACTCCTCTCCACCCCCTCCCTTCTGGGTCTTGTGACTGCACGGATGACAGAATGCCACCCGTCTCCAAAATAGAGAGCGACTGCAGAGTCTTCCTCCGCCTCTCCGCCTCCCTCCCTCCCCCCTCCCTCCCTCCCTCCCTCCCTCCCTCCCTCCCTCCCTCCCTCTCTCTCTCCCTCCCTCTCTCCCTCCCTCTCTCCCTCTCTCCCCATGCAGTTCACAGCCACACTGATCTCTGCTCCTTTTCCACTTGCCCGGACAGGTGACACTCATGAGACTGTCAGTGTACAGAGTGTGTCTGTGTGTGATATTGTGTGTGTGTGTGCGTGTGTGTGTGTGTGTCAAGAGGAGGGAGGGGCAACTTGGCCTGTACGACTCATTAACCTTCGTGATGCAGAAAGAGGGGGAAACAGCTGCTCTTACAGCCGAGTGGTGAATGGAAAACTTTTGGGATGGAAAAGCCATTTTAGCAAGACTCAATGGTCTGTGCCCTCGCACACCATGTATAACATACACTCTTACACTGTCACCTTATTGTGTCTAATGTGGTCAGACATGGCCATGTTCAAAATGGAAAGTGGTTTACAGGTCTTCTCCTTCCCCAGAGGCTCCCTCTGGTGAGGAAAGTTAAGCCACATGATCGCTACAACTAGGCCCCTGTGTGGAGCAGCCCCAGCAGCCCGGGGGAAGGGAAACCATACGGCTGCAGCCCAGACACCAAGACCCAGCTCTCCTTTCAGTCAGCCCCGGTGCAGGAGAAGCCTGCAGCTCTGAGACAACTAGGACCCCTGACTAACACACTGCACACACACACACACACCTCCATAGGCTGGCACCCGAGGCCACTAACAGTTGTGAGGGCATAGTTAATACTGGTGGGCAAGCCCAGTGTGGAGTATCTCTGATCGGTGCTGGATGTTTATGTGTGGGGGTTCTCTACCTGTCTGCTGAGGGATTTCAGTCTTGTGAAAAGAATGGAAGCTACGGGCGGGTCTTCACAAAGCACACGGCTCGGGTAGCGCTCGCTTTGTTAAGGAGCGCTAACACACCCCTCCGTGACCACAGGAGAACACAGATTTGTATGTATCGAACAAAAACGATTAGGGGTAGAGGTGAAGCCAAGAAAAGGCTTCTGTTGTCAGATTATCCAAATACATTTGTGAAATGCATGTCTGTGAAACCCAAATGTCTGGTTTCGGCTTAGAGTTCATGTCCATTGTTCCACAGGTAGGAGAAATCCACCCAGCTAGCGGGATACTGTCCATTGACTTGGACCATTGACCAAGTCCATGTGCGCTAGATAGAGGATGCAGGAGTTGTCCTCACCTGACACAGGAGATAGGATCATGTTCCCTGATCTTTGGACTTCGTCAAATTTACTGAAAATGACATTCAACCTGAAAGTACAAAAATAAGAGGTTTTCAGAGAACATGGCCTGACTAAAAACCTAAACACACTATTACTCTTGAATTCACACAGACAACTTCTTCATTTCAGACTATGTGGCTGCCTCAGGAGACATAATAAATGGGTCATGGGATAAGTGATCACCCGCAAACAGCCTTAATGTACCAGCATTAATAGAAAAACCCAGAGGGAAGTAGCAGGCTGCATTCAGCACACTACAACTCAGTGGAGGGCCTACGTTTCCTTCCGTGTGCGTACCGTGATTGTGGTAATCCCTTCTTCCCCAGGTCCATCCTCACCCTCTCCCCCACATGCCTGTAGATCTCCACCAGGCAGGTCATGGCCCCGTCGCGCACCTGCAGGAAACCCAACAGGACACACACCTTCTCTCAAGAGTCCGTCTGGAAGGCACTCGATTGGTCAACGGCCGTAACGGCAACACAAGCAGGGGTGGGATTACTTTAGGAGCATATGGGTGAGACCAGTGGCCTTGGAAATGACTTCAGTTTAGGCTAGCCTGCTATTTAATAGTGGTAGTAATCTGTGAGCAGGAAGGGTGCATGGGTACAATTTCCTGTTCAACAGGGGATGTGTGGCTCCACTGATGACAGAACTTATAGCATTACAAGTTCAAGAGGCACAGGGAAAACATTCCAAACTAAAATGATCAGTTGTTGCTGATGTACTTACAATACACAAATAACTCGGGTGACAAGCTGTAGTGCTCCTCCCTGACCAACAGGGGGCTCTACGTCACCAATAATGCAGCAGAAAACAACGGTGAAAAAATGTATTTTGGGAACCTCGATATGGCATTATGTTCTGAACTGTACCTGGCTAGTGGGGTCTCCCAGGAGATTACATATGTGGGGCACAATTTTGCTGAGGGTTAAGCCTTGAGCTCCATAACTGAAACAGAAAAGTTACAGTTATAAAAAAAAAATATTATGACAAAATATTACATGATGCAAACACAAGCAGCACACACAACAGTATTGTTGGGCTTGTCTTAAGAGTTGTAGACGTACACATTTAAGGTGGAGATAAGGCAGAGGCACACGCCCTCTCTGGTTCTGTTGTTCTTGTGTTTGAATCCTACCAGCAGTTTGTCCCACACATACTGCAACGACAAAAAGGTAAAAACACGTCAGCTTGTTGTTCATGCTACATGTTGGTGCTCATCAGGCCGGTCGGCCAGTGCTAGCAAGCACCATGAATGTGTAGAGGTGTCCTCACTTGTGGGTTAGCAGCTTGATCCATGATCTTGAGGAGAAGAGCTTGGTCCTGTTCTCGAACTTGGTCCTTTGCATCACCTAACCGGTCTATCAAGCTTGGCAAAACTGATTTTTTGGGGGGGAAAAAGTCAGATATATAAGAGTTACAATAGGTAAAATAATAACAGCTAGCTATATGTGATACATGAATAAGTGAATATTCGAAACTGATGGCTGTTTGACTGATTTGTATGCTGATATCATTGAGACATCAGTAGTTTACCAGTTCCAATGTGTGTCCTAAACCTGTCCTGTAGTCTCGTCACGAAAGCTGCCAGCAAGTCCATCCCCAGCAAAGCCACCTAAAAAAATCAAATAAAAGTTCAAGATCAACAGAGTACAGATACACCGTGAACATAAAAATAGGTCAGTCATTTCATTACAGAATTAGTCTAAACACAGATTTATAGATACTTAACTGGATAATTTACAAAAGCTCTTCAGTAGCAATGCAGTACTTTGAATTGTGTTTGCAAAGGATTGTGGGTAATGGGGAAAACAGCAGTCTTTTTCTTCCGTATTACGTTGCTTTTACAAACTGAAGAGCTCAAACATCAATAACATGTCCAGATTAAGTAAACTGAAGAAGTTCTGAAAGTGACATTATATACAAATTCTAACCATGACTGGGAACATTATGTCATTTTATAAGAAGTTTCCTCCCGGAGAACAGTCAACTTTCCTTGTCATGGGGTGGTATTGGACACTCAATGAACGTATAGTGAGAGTATCCATGCTAACACCATATCAACACATACGCATCACCTGAATCTCGTATTTGGGCTATGGTGCAATTTTTGGAAACCCTTATATACTTGGGTAAAACCATGTAAATGAAAATCGACATTACTGCCACCTACAGGTTAGATTTTATACAACTATTCAGTCTTATTCTAAGCAGGAAAATATTATGCAGTAAGAGCTTCCGATGGCTACAGAATGTCTGGATACAGACAGTTCAGTTGGTTCTCTCATCACAAAGAAATGAATGAGAGCCAAGTCACGTAATGACTGTTATTGACAGCGTTCAGTTATTTCACACTCACTACAACTTTGAGGCAAGCCACCTGCATGTTTGTCCCACCTCTCTTATTAGACACACAAAAACATAAATGTAGCCTAAATTACACACACACACTCCCAGACCTGGTTGGCTGCCAACAGCTCTGAGGGGTGGGGTAAGGGAGCCTACTGCAGTGCCCCCCCCCCCCCACCCCCCTCCCCATTTCCTCTCACAGGCCTGCAGTGTTTCACTGGACCTGCCTCATCACCAAGCCATTGGCTGGCTGGCTGCAGCAACAGCTTTCAACAACAGATCTCTCCTCCTCACCTCTTCTCCTCCACTCTGCTCAGTCCCTCCTCTTCATTACTGACACTTGAAATGGACCTGCTGGGGATGGCAGCTACCTACCTAACATTGTCTGTAGCATCACAAACACCCCAGTCTAAGCTTCAAACTGTATTTTAAATCATAAGCAATTTGCTCCTGGCTTCTGCTTGTTGTGTGTGTGTGTGTGTGTGTGTGTGTGTGTGTGTGTGTGTGTGTGTGTGTGTGTGTGTGTGTGTGTGTGTGTGTGTGTGTGTGTGTGTGTGTGTGTGTGTGTGTGTGTGTGCGTGTGTGTGTAAGACAGCAGGTTTACATGAGAATAAATGGGGCTTGTCTAGTGTACTGACACTGGTAAAAAAAAAAAAAATTCTCACCACTAATTGTCATGGGAGCTTTGTCCCCATTACATTTTACAGTAATCGTTCTGATTGGAGAAGGCTACGTTTCCAGGGCAGCGGGTAGTGCAGCACTCGGATTGGCTGTGAGAGGTGAGCTGTTGGGTGTTAAGTGGAGGGTAGTGAAGACTGGTCGGTTTCTACAACCATGATACACTGTCATTACCAGTGTCCTCAGAGCTCACACCCTCTCATACATTTCTTTTTCTGTATGCAAGATTTAGACACCACATCACATCTTATTCAATCAATTCGATTTTATGGGGCAGTATATCAAGCGTGTTTTTCCCCTGCAGTAACCTGCATGCATAATTGTATGCAGATTAAGTAGGCTACCGCTGGAACATATTCATTCCTTAACTCATCTGCTTCTACCTCTAGGGCAATCCCCTATTAACAATATAATAAGCTTCTTGCATACTATATATCACCCATGATCGGTCAGTGCAAGGATCTACACAGTAGTACCGTAGCACATGCATTAACCAGATTTCACAAAAGTCCAGAACAGTTTGTACCATCAGGTCTGTTATAAGCTTATCCCACGGTTTTTAAGTCAACTCAACTGTTACAATACAGACTAGTGAGCTGGGGCTGAAGGGCTTAAAGGGAGAATAGTCAGTGAGTTGACTTGATATATAACCTGGTGTAGCAAAGGACTACATAACGTGTCATACTCTGGTGGGAGTCAGAGTCAAGTATCTCAATATAGCAGTGCACACAGGGGTCCAACTTAAGGGTTTAGAAACCACCTCAGTCTCTGTACATTTCCTCATGGTGGTAATTCAAAGATCAATGCTACTACTGGGCATAAAAACTGATTGCCAACTGTCAAGTATAATTCACATATCTGTAACAAAATAATTAACTAACAATCAGCTAAAAGACACAAACACAAAAGAGGTGTGTCCAGTATTATTCCTTGGAATATTTTCCTTTACTCACCTTGAAATTGCTAGAATTGACCCATCCAGTAGCCACCCCGTCCACCGTTTTGTCAAGCATGGTCTGGTCCTGTTCCAAGTCCTCTGACTTCTCTGGGTCAAGAATGTAGTCAATGAGCTCCTGGCCTACCTGTAGCCGCCGGCCCAAGTCCTTTTGCATCACCTGCTCCATGCAGTACTCCATGTTCAGCTCCATAGCGCCTTACCAACGATAACACAAAGGCAACGGTGACAGCACACAGAGAAAACCTTTATTGTTTCGACTTCCAGGCACAAAGTTAAGGCCACTTTGTTGACCCCAGCCAGGGGCTGCCCAGGGTTTTTTAGGGCGACTCCACACGATTTTCAGACTGCAAAGTCCAGCCGCAGACATAAACTGAGGATGAGGACCATAAAAAAGAAACTGATGATGAGGACCATAGAAAAGAAAATAACTTCATTCTCCAGTAGTGAACAGCTATCCTGTGAACCTAAAGGGAACACAAAAGGGACAAATTTTAACTGAAGTCTAGTCAACTGTTGTTGTATCCTTAGTTAGCTAACAGTTTAAATCCCACGTTATTGTTAGCTTGACACTGACAACAGAAAAGGTTTGTGTCCACTCTCAAATGATAGATAGCAGTCCGTCTAACTAGGTTAGCTAGTAGTGGAACCATAGCCACATCGTTAGCACTAGCTAAAAGGCTAGTGTCTATGTGTATCAATAGGATTTTCTTAACAGTTACACATAGCTCGCTAGCTAGCCTAGTAGTTAGCTATATATCTCGTGTCAGTAGCATCGGGTTGGTTATTAATTAATATACACTATAGGCTAGACGGCCACCAAGTTAGATTACCTAGTATTATGTAACATTACACAGCTACGTACAGTAGTGCTACTTGATACGCGCGCCTAGTTATTGATAGTGCTGGCACTACTGTACTAGCTTGCTAGAAGCTAGCTGCCATAACTTCCGCTGCAGCAGAATGGTTAGCAAATCAGCGATCACCTATTGAAATGGCAGAACATCGGAATTATTTTTCGCCAATCTTTATCTGGTTTTGCAATTGGTGGATGATTACCTTATGCACCCTAACACAAGGCGCGTGTCAGCCACAGGCGATGATCAGCTAGCACAAGCTAGCCTGCTTTTCCGATTCGTTAAGAAAAGTCAAGAGCAAGTCACAGGCACATTCGATTAGGTAGTTTGTGAGGCCGTCGGTGCACGTGCACCGGGGGATACACCGGGTACAATCACCAGGTTGGGTGTTCGTCGTGTACTGCATTACACAAAGTAGTGACATCTGTATGTGTTATGTTATGCATTTTTTTACAGCAGTATGTCTCTAAAGCAACCATACGAAACTTCCATACAGCCTACAACCATGGTAGCCGCTCCGCACTTGACTGAGCCATGTGACGGGCCATCACCCGGGGGAGCACAAACTATTGTATCACATGGCAATGTCTGCTAGTCTGTATCAATCTTGAATCAATAGTTAGGGCTAGTTGGTTCGGTACAGAACTTGTCCCTAGCTCCTGTTATGATAAAGTTTAGATGAGATAACAGCCTACAATATTTATGAAAAATTACATTATAAGGCGTTACCTATTGAGATTGTACTATGGATTATCAAAGAGAAAATAAAGGGAGTGTTGTCAACATATTGACAAATTAAAATGCAGTACATAAACAATTCTCTCAAAATCTAGTAACAATTGCTGAAATCTGCTGCAAAAATCTACTGGCTGTTGCAGCTGAAGCAGAGCCTAACTGTATTGCAGGGCATGCTAGTCAATAATTGAGATGATTGATTTTCATTCTCCTTTTTGTGATAATCTCCTCGTGATAAAGTCCTCGTTTGATGGGCCTAAATATGTTGATAATAAAAATACGGCCATGTATTGCATTTCAAGTATTTCTATTTGCATGAAGGAGGAGGAGGTATTGTGGTGGGTTAACTGTCATCTGCAGTTGTGTTGATTGGTCCTCTATAAATGTATGTCCTGTGGGTAGTGTGCATCTCTCACAGCAATGGCAACACAAATAATTTATTTCATGGTGAGCGGGAGACCAGAGAAAGCAGAGTTTCGGGTCAACTGTTCCACTCAAGATGTTAAAGGTAGGTTTTATGTCTTGTGCTTTGATAGTGGCCGATTCGATAACGGCTCAAGCTGTTGTTTCATGCAGGGCAATCTGAACTGTGCAGAATTGATAATGAGGGAGGTGTTACTCGTTCATGGCCTCATCCGTGAGCTGGGCAATGATTTGGATGTGACAATACAGGATATTTGATGCATAGTAGAAATATAAAGAATCTTTGATGCCTTTAGGTCTAGCTTTCAGTAGTCTTAAGTGCCATGCAGGTGGCTTGGACAGCTCTGAGTGTTGAAGGGTCGGTGTGGTGCTGTCACTTGCGACACTAAATAATAAAGTGTCACATGACTGTGGACGAGTTGAAGACTCTACGTCTCCCACTGTTGGCAGATCTGTTCCAGGCAGCAGCGGAAGCCGGTCCTAATGACATTCTGAAGTTGTATAACTCTAGCGGTAACCTCATCAACATCTCCCCTCAACTGAAGGCTAATAATCCCCAGTCTGCCTACAGTCTGGAGGTGGTGGCCTCAGACTACCACAGTGAGCATCTAAGTTCCCTCTTCCCTGGAGGGAGAGCATAGGATTGATTTCAAGTCTGATGTAGAACCTCATATTTGGACTATTTTGGCCGAGGACACAGTGATTAAACATACATGCATTATACCTTCATTTGTTTTTTGTGTTTTTTACTCTGCAGATACTGATCTGACTATGTCACTTGAAATGGATAAACTGGAGAAAAGGTCTTGTGAAAGTGATGTTTTATGGCTTATCTTTCACTAAGGCTACAGAATGCCTTGTCTTGGTAACACAATGACTAACCCCTCAGTGCAGCACTGTGCAGTTTAATTTCTCCAACATTTACATCCCAGGTTACAAAGTCTTGAGAGAAAGATCTTCACAGAAACTGGAGCAGTACCAGATGCTGTTTGTGAGTTAAAAGACCAAGTGGAGTCCTTCAGAAACAAACTTGAGGTTTGATTTGACCAACTGCCAGAATTATTAGATAGAAGCGTTAAGCATTTTCCTTATTATGGGTTTAAGTCTCCATCTGCTCTTCTCTCTGATCAATGGGTGTCTCTGTCGCTAACGTGGATAGAACGTGGACCACCTGAGTTGGCTGGGTCTTTTCAAAAACATGTCTGAGGGGATAGACAAATCCTACCCTGCCTCTAGAAGGAACGTGGCCAGCCCTCATGAGGAGCGGGAGCGAGTTCGCGAAAAATTCTTACAGATGAGGTGACCTCATCCCATAAGAACAGTGGCTGTCGTATGGCATTCAGACACAGGACATGTTTAGCCATCATATGTTTTGACATAATTCCTATTGTTGAGATTCATGACATGACTACAGAACAGATTTAAAGGTAATGTGCAGGTGGGTTTTAACACAGTCTTGTGCCATTGCATGTTGTCTCCTCAGCTCCCTCGAGATCACAGAGGATGTGAAGCAGTACCTCAAAACTCCAATGTTCGACAACTGGTGAGTCCTACTGTAGGGCTCCTATAACTGATATCAAAATACACACACAGACAATTATGACTAAAGTCCTTCCTTGCCAGGCAATGGGAAGATCCAGAGATGCTGGTGCTGCTGCAGGTGATGTTCACTGATCTAGACTTCATGTCAACATTCAACATCGAGCTGGAGGTGCTCCAGAGCTTCCTCTATGAGGTCTACTGCCATTACAACAACATCCCCTTTCACAACTTCAGACACTGTTTTTGCGTCTCCCAGATGGTAAGATGATGTTCTATTTACCCATCCATGTTGAATGTGCTCAGGAACTTTGTTTGAATGTCATTCAAACAGGTAGAACTGTTATCCAGGCCTAACCCAGCTGTCTTGGATAGAGGCCAAACTGCTATTTCATTTCCCGTTCTCCTATTGTTTTAGATGTATGGACTGATTTGGCTAACGGACCTGAGGAATAACATGGACAGTACAGATCTCTTCATCATGCTCACCTCTGCTCTCTGCCATGACCTGGACCATGCTGGTTACAATAATGTCTACCAGGTTAGCCCTGTGTGTTTGTTTATTACAACCGACATGACTTAAAGGTAACATGACCTGAATGATCTTCATTTCCAGATCAATGCTCAAACAGAGTTGGCGTTGAGGTACAACGATATCTCACCTCTCGAAAACCATCACTGTGCCATTGCTTTCGGAATCCTTGCAAAGGTATCTTTGTCTGATTAGCTTCACTTGACTTTTAGATTTATTACATTTACATTACATTTAGTCATTTAGCAGACGCGCTTATCCATACAGTAAGTACAGGGACATTCCCCCGAGGCAAGTAGGGTGAAGTGCCTTGCCCAAGGACACAGGGTCATTTCGCACGGCCAGGAATCGAACGGGCAACTTTGTGATTATTAGGGCGATTCCCTAACCGCTCAGCCATCTGACCCCCGTTTAGCGCTGTTCCTCCTTCAGTCTAAACCCTGTTCCTTCTCTTGCAGGCAGAGAGCAACATCCTAAAAAACCTGACCAACGAGCAGTACAGAAGGATTAGGGAGGGCATGATCCAGTATGGATTTACACACACACAAACAAACACACACACACACATATGGCTACAGTGTAAAAATGAATATATTTAATATATATTTTGCTGCCTTGCCTTGTCTGAAGAATGTAATTACCCAGAATGACCTGTGCTATTGACAAATACATCTGTCAGACTTAACTTGGACCTAACTTTGTTTTCAGATGTATCCTGGCTACTGACATGGCCAGACACAATGAGATCCTGAACAAGTTTAAATCCGCAGTGCCAGTGTTTGACTTCACCAACAAAGAGCACAAGGATGTGGTGAGAGGAGCTTCGACTTACAGTGCACAAAACCTTCATGGGATCTGCTGGGAATCCTGCTCCTCTGATTGGACATATTCCCTGTCTATTGTAATTGCAGCTCATGAAGATCCTGATCAAGGTGAGTGACATTTCCAACGAGGCCCGCCCCCTGGACGTGGCACGGCCTTGGCTTGACTGTTTGCTCCAGGAGTTCTTCCACCAGGTGATCAGGGTGAAATCCATCCACATGTTCAGCCAATGGAAAGTGTTATTATATGTCTATATTGTTTACTGAGCAGTGTGTTGGGTATAACAACAGCATCTAGACTTGTATTATTTGTTTAAATCTTCCCTACTGTTGCCCCACAGGCAGAATACATGGTCACATGCCTAGTCAGGGGCTGGTGTTTTACCCCTATTATAACTCACTTTGTGGCCTCACAATCTATATCCGGATTGCAGAGTGACATGGAGAAGCTGGAAGGTCTTCCCGTCTCTCCGTTCATGGACAGAGACAAGGTGTCCAAGCCGTCGTCTCAGACAGGCTTCATTGGCTTTGTGCTTCTGCCTCTTTTCACTGAGCTGACCAACCTCTTCCCCTGCCTGGAGGTGAGCCTCCTGTCTCTACACGAAACACTACTGATACAACTTCCTATGATGTTCATGTGGGAGGTTTGACAACAGCTGGGACTGTAATGTAAATGTTGTGTAAGGGACCCTAAGTGGCATTTGTTAAGCAGCACTTTGGAATAAGGAATGTCTATGACAAATAAAGTTGCACATACACACACTTGACCTCATTCTGTTCGTCCTCAGAAACACATCCTTGAACCAGTACGCAAGGCCCTGGACTATTACAGGGAGATGGAGAATGCAAAGGAACAGCAGAATCAGAACCCAAGTCCAGAGTGAGGACTTTGACACATCATGGAAGGTGTGATAGTCTTTTAGTCAATTATTGCCATGAGTGACAGAAGATATTTTGGTATACTGTATTAAACTGATTAAATTAAGATTTGTTTTGAATTTTACACATGTATCTAGAATAATTGAGTAGCTGTGTGAAATGATGGGGCCTTCAGTAGCTGTTTCAATTAATTGTTACTTAATTTTAATCAAATTAATACATTTGTTTTGTGTTGGTCCAACTTTTGACAAATTGTCTCTTTTATTCAATGCGAGAACTGGGTACATTGCAAAAAGTATGTATTGTGTGCATCATTTGGAGTTCATTTAGATATACAAACAAAAGTGCAAATAGTAGCTTTTTTTACCTGTTTTAAATGAATAAGAGTAATAAATATCAACAACTAGGACTCCAATGGCAACTTGGATGAGCTACAGTGTTTTAGAAAGAAATACATTAAAAAAACCATATAGTATAGGCCAATGTACATAAGCGTATTATCCGACAATACATTCTCCTGGCATTCAAAGTACCATTATTCAGTTAATCAGTAAACTACATTATGGATTAAGAACTTTAACAGTAGCTCCCATATGATTAACTTGCTTGTTCTTTTCTTTATAACACCATTCTGCTTTTGAGAGAAAACAAAAAATGTAACATGATATGCTGTCACCACGGGGTACATTAGATTTTTTAACAATAGAAACTACATAACCTTTGTACACTACCTTTGTTGTAACAGAATTACATTATGTCACACCTATTGATTTTTTTGTGTCAGTCAAAGTAACAAACATACAGTCAAAGTAACAAACATATTAAACATGGTACAGTTACTCAACCGAGAGTCTAAATCCAGTAAAATCATAAATAATGGCAGCAGCACATACAACCAAAACAGCGTATCAGCCTAGGATGAGATTGAAGGTGCACCTCTCCTGGCCCTAACCCCCCTATCTCCGTCCCTTGACTGGGAGTGAACATCAAGGGTCTGTCAGTGTCTGAGGACGGAGGGACTCATCACAGGTTTACAGTAGCATTGCACTATTTACACAGTTGGAGGGAAGGACTGGTGGAGATTCTCGGGGGTCCGGAGGCTGTTTGGACACTAGTTGAACATGATGGACTCTGGATCCTGGTTCATCATCTGAGCCATGTGCCGCAACACGTCCTTCTTGGTGATGATGCCCAGTAGACGTCTGGTGGAGGAAAAGAAGATGGAGGCAGAAAGACAGATAAAGCAGGCAAGTTCATCCACCTCAAGAGTAGTGCAGCGGGGCACCTGTTCCGCTGTGAGTGTAAATGCGCTGACGGAAACGACGACTCACCCGCTCCTGGTCACCAGACACTGGCGGAGGCCCAGCTTACGGAAGATATCCACCACCGTCTCCATGGGCGTGTGGTCGGTCACGGTGAAAGGGCTGAGGTTTAGGATGCGGCGCAGCTTGAGGGGCTGAGGGTTACTGGCCGGCAGCTGGGGGGCGTCCTCCGTGAAGTAGACCACGGAGCTGCTCACCACGCCGTCCTGCTTCTGACGGGCATTCTCTGGGGGGTTGGGACAAAGGGGGGGGTCAGAAGTTGGGACAAAGGGGGGGGTCAGAAGACAACTATGTGACCGGACTTTAGATTGGGTGGAGGGACCTCAGTGGTGGTGGAAAGGGTCAGGCTCTAAGAGGAGACGAGAGAGGAGGTGAAAGGATGAAAGAAGAAGGAGCTCGAAGTATTCGTTTAGGGGAGTCAGGTGGCTGAGCGGTGAGGGAATCGGGCTAGTAATCCGAAGGTTGCCAGTTCGATTCCCGGTCATGCCAACTGACGTTGTGTCCTTGGGCAAGGCACTTCACCCTACTTGCCTTGGGGGGAATGTCCCTGTACTTACTGTAAGTCGCTCTGGATAAGAGCGTCTGCTAAATGACTAAATGTAAATGTAATGTAATGGGTCAGCGGATGACAGACAGAAACAAACAAATCAAGAAAGGAGGAAAGCGTCGACGTCGAGAGAGCAGGCGTGTGTGTGGAGGGCGGGCGTCTTACTGATGGCCAGGGTGAGGTCCCGGCGCTGAACGAAGCCGATGAGGCGCTCCGACTCCCGGGACACAACCACGGGGAAGCCGTTGTAGTCGGTGTCCTTGATGAGCGCCTCCACGTCTTCCACCGTGGTGCTGTCCTGCGTCAGCACGGCCAGCGGCGGCTCGCTGCGGCGCGGGCGCATCACGTCGGTGGCCAGCGTCCGGTGGGTGAACTCGTCGCGCACGTCCAGGTAGGGGTAGCCGTTGAGCTGGATGTGAGACTCGTAGATGCCCTCCTTCCCGAAGGCGTCCGCCACCCACTTGCTGGTGACCGCCGCCGCCATCAGGGGCACGATGTACTCCAGGCCCCCGGTCAGCTCGAACATGATGACCACCAGCGACACGGTCATCCTGGTCACGCCACCTGGAGGGATGTCCCAGATTAGCATGGGTTTACATGAAGCCGACCGACCTAACTTTAAAAAGCTTACGGCTTATTCAAAAGGTGTTATTGAATCAAAAGTGTCAACTCTCTTCTCACTGAATGTGTGAAGAAAACCACTAACTGGGACTTGGTTTGGCAGCGTAGTGATTGATCCAGGTTTATATGTATGGTGAGCTCATCTCCCAGTACTCTGGTCTCTCACCTAGACAGGCAGCAGCCCCCACCATGGCGTACAGGCCAGGAGTCACACAGTCGGCCCCGGGGCGACACCAGTTCTTGAAGATGATCCAGTCGTGATGGTGGTAGGCCATCTGCTCCACGGCGATGCCCACGATGCGCCCAGCGATGGCCCCGACGGCCATACTGGGGATGAAGAGCCCCGATGGGATCTGGAGAGAACACACACACCAACAAGACTCAAGTCAAGGCACACAAGTCAAGTCTTCAAATCAGACTTCCCTTCACTTCTCCTAGCCTAGACGGAGGGAGAGATGGGTCCGGCAGGGCTAGGATCCTCACCTTCATGCCGAAGGTGAAGATGGTGATGACTATCTTGAAGACGAGCGCGAGCGCCAGCTGCCAGAGGGCCGTGTAGACGCCGGGCCCGGCGGGCCGGTCGGGGATGTCGTCCACCGGGCGGCTCATGTTGGGGTTGTTGATGTAGTCGCACAGCTGGGAGGACTCCAGCGCCCCGCAGTCGTTGAAGAGCTCCGAGATGAGCTCGCTGGTGCTGCGCCGCGTGTACGGGTTAGGGAAGGCCAAGATGGCGGTGATGCCCGTTATGGCGATCACCTCCAGGACGGGGTATTTCCCCAGCTGGGTGGTCTTCCTACGCCGGCACCAGGCGATGTTGCCCCTGATGAAGAGGGTCCCCCACAGGCCCCCGAAGACTCCCAGCAGGATGAAGGGCACCAGCTCAGCCATGTACCAGGGCGTGTGATACTCCACGTAGAACAGCACCAGGCGGCTGTTGCCAAAGGGGTTGATGGAGCGCAGGGTGAAAGCAGCCACTAGGGCGGCGAAAAAAGACCTCCACAGTGTCTTCAGAGGGAAGTAGTAGCTCACCTGTGGACAGACATTATTGTTCAGATAGATCTGTACTGATGCCTGTCATTTAATGTTTTATACCATGGTCTGGGTGAATACTCAATTCTGATTGGCTGCAGGGGTGTCCATTATCAGGTGATAATGTACACCGCGTCGGGCATTATCCCTTACATAATTGTTTATGTGGGGGACTAGTATGCATACCTCCTCCAGACTGAAGAGAACCCCTCCTATCGGAGCTCCGAAAGCCACTGAGACGCCAGCGGCTGCAGCAGCAGACAGCACCTGCACAACACACCCAGCCCAGCCCGCACATCAGCCACAGAGCTACCGCTAGCACAGCGCCCTTTAGAGGAACACTGTCGAGATCATGTTGGAGGTCACTGTGAGAGTTGGCACCAGTGGTTGCGTGAGAGCCAGGCGTACCTCGCGGCGCTTGCCCTCGTTCTTGCTGTACTTTGAGAAGAGGCTGCAGAAGAGGTTCCCGCAGCAGCAGGCCACGTGGACCAGAGGCCCCTCCTTCCCCAGGCTGAGCCCAGAGGACACGGCCAGCACCAGGGTGACCGTCTTGATCAACAGGGTCCACTTCCCCAGGTAGCCCCGGATGATGAAGCCACTCAGAATGGTCTTGATCTGCATGAGACAGACACATCATCCCTATGCTGTATTCACAACAGTGGATATTCACATTTGGGTTATACAGCTTTAAATGTAAATGGTAATAAGTCACACTCACCTCAGGAATTCCTGACCCACAAGCATAAGGGGCAAAGACTCGCACCAAGGACACAGCCAGGAAGGAGAATAAGAGTGCCCACAGCACATATAAGAAGTAGTTTAACACATATGCGCCAGCACCCTGGGGAATGTTAACAGAGGCATGGAATAAGCTCAGGGGCAAGTCCAGCTACTTCAGCAATCTGTCCTCAGTGCCGCAAATGGAGAACGGAACACAGTGATGTGCAGCTGAGCTGACCTCTGAGTGACCCGTCATCAGCTCTGCCCACTTCTGCCACTGTGGACACTTGTCCCGGTCGTCAAAGGTGGTCTCATTGGAGGTCCAGCAGCACTGCTCGTGGCTGTACCAGAAGGCTGACAAACACACACCCTCCTTGAGGTCCGTCATCCAGTCCACAGCTAGGTCTATGACTCCCGCCAGAGTACCTGCGTGGAGAGGTTCACACACGCAAACACAAATTGAGGAAACTGATTTGAAACTAAATTTGACCCAAAACCTAGATATAACATTGTGAGACAATAGTTTGTTTTTCACACCTGAGAGGAGCCCTATGAGCAGCATTACCACCCATCCTGACCAAGCATCCAGCAGACTCTTGATTAGTTCCCAGATGGACTCTTTACTCTTGATGGTAATCTAAATTTAAGGGGGTTGACACAAGGGGATGATGATAGAAAAATATTATATTGAAGTTTTAGGAGTACAGGGGCCAGTTACAAAGACATGGATAGACTTGATCTGATGTATTCACCTTCCTGTGGCGGTCTGTGTCTCTGGACTTCTCTCTCAGCCAGTCAATAGTGTGAAAGTCTTCATAAGTGCCGACATCTGGGAAGGGCTCATCAAGGAAGTCCATTAGGTTCCCAGCGCCATTGAGCTCCTCTGTGGGAGTGGCACTGCTGGCCCCTAAGACCAAACACAGAAGAGTCAGGACTGACTTCATTCTCCAAGACAGTGACAGGAGTGACGTCACACACAACGTCACCCACAACGTATACAGAGTGTTATACCGAAAAGACAAGACATCTGACAGGCCTCAGTCACGTCATCATGAATGAAATGTATAATTCATTCGATGCAATTGCAATAAACACTTACAAATGTAAGATTATTGGGTATATACAGAAGAAAATTGAATAGTATACTGTTGCTAACTAGCCAGCTAGTTAGGTACGTTGGTTTGTTTTTTTCTTGTGTCAGAGAAACCTGGATTTAAGACATTGGCATGCCATTAATAAGCCAATAAACTTACATCCTTTATCATGACGAGCAAGATACACAATCTAATATTACAGTCGTTAGTAACTTATACTGTTAATAACTTGTACAGTTCTAAACGTTGCAGACAGCTAAGCTAGCAAGCTCGTTTTTAGCATGCTCATGGCTTCAGAAGCTTGCAATTGAAATGTTTCTAGCTATTGCCTTACCGTCTGCTTCCATGGTCCCTTCTGTTCTATAAAATGTGTAATAACTATTAGCAATGTAATTTATTTTATGTAACTGTCACATGCGTGGTCATGTTTCTACATTGCATTTGCTTTGTTTAGCTAGCTAGATCGCTGTGACACAAAACAAATGGGGAGGAGAGATTTCTGGTCTCCCACAATGCATTTGCTCGAGCAGGCAGTTCGTTATCCCGGTTTGCTACAGTCCAAGACAGCATTCTGTTTATAGCCTACTAAGTAAAGGTAAACTAGTTGTATAAGAATGAATGAATAGGTATGATTGTTGGAATAATTTGCATGATATCATTATTTTGTATTTTTTATTGGTGCTGTTAGCAATAAGATCTGCCACAAGGAGAATCAGGGACAGAAACAGGGACATCTTGTGGACAGCAAATATAAAGCTAAACCTGAAGTTTAGATTCATGAAGGGCCAGATAAATAAAGTCAGATTCCTCTGCGGATTTTAACTGAACTTTGATTTAACTTTTGTAATGCAGCATAATGTTACAGGGTACCGTTCAAAAATCCGGTATTGGATTGGTTGTTAGAAACAGACTCGAGCCTTAGGTATTGCGCTACTTTTTGTGAACGGAAAGTGTATCCTTTACTTCCAAAAAATGCATTCAGTAGCCTATCTGTTGGTGATGACAGCACTCAATGTTGAGAGCATACATTCACCGACTCCACTGTTATATCCTATGCCTTAAAGTCATTCAATCTTAGAAAAATAATATGGTTAAAATGACACTACAAACATTCTCAGGGTGTATCAGGATTTGTGCCTTGCATGTTTTCACAGGTCTTGGGTGTGTCTGTCAGTGCATAACTATTATGCCTTGAGGTAGAATTTCAGGGAGTTTTTATCAAGGACAAAGATTCAGGAGGGCGTTTACTGTGGTGAATCCCTCCTCAGTCAACTAAAGGAACAGCTGACATCAGTTGTAAGTAAATAACTTTCATCCATTTACCATGTATCATTTGATTTTAGAAAAGCAGTTAGGTGATGAATACAGTGTCCTGTATTTAAGACTTTTTTATTTTAAAATGCAAGTCTAAAAGCGTGCACTTTATACAAGCTTAAATAGTATGTGGAAGGGTGTGTTAACTTCAGCTTTAACTTCCTGTGAATCATTAACTGTATATTTGCTAAGTTTGACAGCCATCCAGACACACATTCCCCAGCCAAAGAGTTAGTCATATGTACGAGATGTGAGAGATTCAAGTATATCCTGATATTAGCCATTTAACACATGCAATATTAAGTGTCCGCAGAGCTTGTCTTTCACCAGTCAGGGTATCTTTTCCATTTCCTTCTACAGCTAGTTTAACCAGTTTTGTATGTTCTTTGTTGATGTACACATGTGTTGTACGTTGTCAAGCTGTGTCCTTCGGTCTGCCTTTCTATTTGTGACTTTTTTTCTGTGAACCACAAAACATTCAAGGTTTTGCTTCCAGGTTGATATCATGATGAAGTCCAACAGAGATTTATCAGAGGATCTGGACCTGAGCTTCCTCTCCACTGATGAGGAGATGGCAATTCGGCAAGTGCTTCAGAGAGATGAGAATCTAAAGAGACGAGAAACTGGGCGCATACGGTAAAATAATTACATTTTGGTCAAGGTGCAGTTGTGTTGTAATTGTTGAAGGTGGTTTGTTGTTGGATTATAGGGTTTGAAATATATTGCAATGAATGTCCGCCATTATTCAGTAGTTTCAAAGTGTACTATTTCCTTTTCTTGTCAGTTTTTAACTGTTTATTGTTATCAGGCGACTGCGTCTGTCCATCCCTGATCCTAAGAAGCTCAAAGTCATGACAGGAGAGTGGTTTGAAGAACTCAGGACTTGTCGCTATGGGCGGCAGTCTGATGTGACTGAGGTGGTTCGGTCTTCAATGAGGAGAAAGAAGACAACAGGTACTGTATGCTTCCATAACCCCACTGATAATAACAAGGCTCTGTCACCCCTATTTTTAACCCAGGAAGTATAGTCGATAGCGAATGTACTGCAGTTATATAATCAATAGAGGCTTGGGCGTTATGGTTTGACTATTGTGATCTCTGCAGTACCTAGGGGTAGTCCCTATCGTGACACCAGAAAAACCGACTCCAAAGGAGAAGACATGAAAACCGACTCTCAAACTAAGACATCTGAGTTGTAAGATACAGTAAAAGATCCGTAGAGGCCATATAGTTGTTTAACTTTAGCACTTGTTTCTCATGCTGCTCTTAATGTATGAACTTGCTTTCTTTCTTTTGTCACACAACATAGCAAAACACTGAATACTAGTTTTCTAAATCCTGCGTTTCGTGAAGAAAAGGTGTGTCTTACTGCTTTTTTTCCAAACCTTATCGAAAGCCCTCACAATATATCTACAGTACATTCATTGATTCTATTGTTTCATACTAATCAATTCCTCAGGTTAAGTTGGAACTCTCTGAAGAGGAAAGTGCTGCAAATGAAGGTGAGTGCAAAGCATTTAATAAACTGACTAGGGATCCATTTATTTCTCTGACCTTTGTACTCTGTGTACACAAATAGAACCCAAGTTAACACCTTTGTTTTATACAGACGTCACCACTGTTGACATTCCTGAATGGAAGACCCCACCCTCTCAGAAGTCTTGTGAGCAAACCAGTAGAAAGGGAATCAGCCCCAACCCTCTTCTATTAACAAAGCACCAGGATATAGACTACTTTAGCACTGCCAACCCAGACCATCCATCACCAAAACCCAGAACCCTCAAGACGTCCTCCTTCCCTGTCGAGGAAGTAGCCCCTAAGTCTCAGTCCACCCTTACCACAGAGTCTGATCCCAGCCCTCCACCCGAACCAGGACCAGAACCACAGGATGACATCACATACCTGCAGTCCACCCGAAAATTGGTCCTGCCCCCAGAGATAAAGGATGACCCAGAGCAGAGAAGCCCCACCGTGTCTGTGGACCCAAACACATGGACACAGCCTGCGGTCGAGGACCACTTCATAGAAGTCAACATAACAGACAAGAGCCCTGAAAAGACTCCTACAGTGGTAACATTACCCAGCGACAGCATACAGGGTAGGTCAGCGCATAGATTTGGTGCTACAATGGGAGAGAGAGTTACTACTGAGAGTCCATCTGGTGGTGACACAGAGAACAGGTCGGAGGAGAGACCAAATGCAGGAAGAGGTGTTGAATGTGCTGACCACAGCAAGTCTGTGGAGGGCGCTATGCAAGCTGGTCCACCTCACCTTGAAGAGGTTTCATTTGAGCCTTACAATATGAAGCATGTTTCAAAGAAGCCAAATAAAGACCCCAAACCAGAAGAGGCTCAGAGCCACACTGAACCATCGTTCAGATCTCTCCAGTCAACCTCTGAATATAACCCCTTCTGTACAACAGAGGTACCTGTATCTGTAGAAGGCCCCCAACAGTCGCCCCAAAAGAAAGCCCAGATTTCTGTGGAGCCGAACACATGGAAACAGCCGGAAGTGGATGGAGACTTTATACAGGTCAACTTGGCAGACGAGGGGCAGTCCCCTGAAAAGACTCCTAAAGGTGTAACATCACCCAGCAACAATACACAAGGTATGTCAGAGGAGCATAGATTTGATGTGGAGCGTTCAGAGCTCCAGTTTGTCCCGACTCCATCTGTTGGGACGTTGGTGCGAAGCAGCCGAATTAAGCCTCAGTCAAAACAGGAGAATTTCGCAATAGGAGAGACAGTTACTGCTAAGAGTCCACCTGGTGGTGACATGGAGAACAGGTCAGAGGAGAGGCTACATTCAAGAAGTGATGATGAATGTTCTGACCATAGTCTGACCAAGTCGTCTTCTAGAACCCCACCTATAGAGGGCGGTAAGCAGGCAGGTCCTCCTCACCTCATAGAAGTTCCATCTGAGCCTTACATATTTAAGCAAACTAAGCCTGCTTCAAGGAAAGGTAAAGAAATCCAAGAACCCAAACCAACAGAAATTAAGAGTCACAGTGACCTACCGTTCAGACCTCTCCAGTCAACCCCTGGATATAACCCTTTCTCAACATCAGAGGTACCTATATCAGTAGGAAGCACTCAACAGTCACCCCAGGATAAATCACAAAGCATAAAACCAGTGGGCAAATCAGTTGACACAGACAATTCCCTTGATATAAGGGACGCCAAATCTGAGATTACAATATTGTCCTCATTTGTAAATCCTTCTATGAATGACAAGGTTGAATTATCCATTACCCCAGCAGAAAACAGGAGCATGGACAAAGATGTTATCAGGAATTTAAGCAAGGATCTTTACCCTGACACTAAGGTGGTTGGTGGTGACACTCATCACACAGAAAAGGATCAAAGTCGATTTACAGGCCAGACTCATGAAAAAACCCCTAAGGAGGTAAAATTAACCAGTGACATTTCACAAGGTATGTCAGAGGAGCATATGTTAGTTGTTAAGAATACAGAGTTCCAGTTTGTGCCAACTCCATCTATTGGGTTGTGGGAGGGAGGCGGCCGAATTGAGCCTGAGTCAAAACAGGAGAATCTCACAATAGGAGAGACCGTTTCTACTAAGATTCCATTTGTTGGTGACACACAGAACAGGTCAGTGGAGAAACTAAATGCTGAAAGGGATGTTGAACGTAAGTCGTCTTCTAGAACCCCACCAGTAGAGGGTGGTAAGCAGGCAGGTCAACCCCACTTCGAAAAGGTTCCATCTGAGCCTTACATTCTCAGGCAACCCAAACCAGAAGAGGCTCGGAGCCACAGTGAACTGCCCTTTAGCCTGCTTCAGTCAACACCTGGCTATAACCCATTCTCTACAACAGATCAATCTATGTCTGTAAGAAGCCCCCAACAGTCAGCCGGAGAGAAATCACAAAGCATAAAACCAATAGACCAGCCATTTCTCAAGGATGATTCCCATGCCATAGGGGAAGTTAAATATAAGATGACAACATTGTCCTCACCTGTAAATCCTCCTGTTGTTGTTGCTTCTGTAAATGAAGAGGTTGAATTAGCCATCACACCAGCAGAAGACAGTGACATGGAAAATGATGAGGCCGTCAACAATTTGAAAAAGGATCTTTACCCTGACACTGAGGTGGTTGGGGACAAGAGTCATGACACAGAAAAGGATCAAAGAGTATTTCCAGAAGTCTTGGATGTGGGAAAGTTGGAGCATGTTCAGATCCCTGTAAAGGTGGAAAGAGAAGAGTCTACAGAATCACAGAGTGAAGCAATAGTTAAAGCACCAATTGCAGTAAATGTAAAAGAGATGGAAAGGCCTAAAGAAGAAGCCACATCAGAAACCGAAATGTTTTTAATTGCAGATTCTGTTGTCACCAAGTCATCAAAAGTCCCTGCTGAGGTTTCCACACAACAAGCCAATCAGGAAGCTGGGAAATATCCCATCCCCACCATACTGCTCAATTCATCTCAGTCTCCAATAACAGAGGAAGTTAAAGGTAGGCAAGGTCACCCCTAGTTATTTGTAAATGTTGCGAGTCAGTGAGATTGTCACAGCTTTCATTCATTGGCCTATGCTTGAGCAGATGCAAGCCCATGGTAACCCTTAGTACACAGCTATTATTTAATACTCCAAGCTTTGCAATATTAAGGACTTGGATCAAATTTTGGACAAATAAATATTCACATTCTCCCTCAACACAGGTTTAGGACATCGGAGAAAAGTTCTGGAAGTTTCTTCAGTGAGTGGCTCATCACTGGGAAACTTGGAGGTTAGACATCCATATGCAGAAAAACATTCACATTTCTCCTTTTCCAATCAGGAAACTTGAGGCAATGAACAAAGTAGCCCATTAACCGCTCACCGTGTTCCTGCTGTGTTCCCCTCAGAATGAGACTGTGGACTCAGATGACGACCACACCTCAGTTTCTAGCCAAGGCTCAGACTTCTCTGACAGACAAGGGTATGGCAGTACCTTGTCCTTATCACACTCTGGGGTAAGGTCATCTTGTATTTATAAAAGTTTCATTTTTGTCTACCAGGTGTTGAAGTTTTGTATTCATAAAGACAGGTTGTATTGACAAGATGGCTTTTTTGACTGTGCTCTCTGCCCTTCAGCGCACTGGCAGTATGCTAAGTGTGTACAGCGATGCCGGGGATTTTGGGAATGTGACAGTCCAGGGGGCTGTGGAGTTTGCCCTGAGGTACAGCAAGGAAGGAGAGTTCATTGTCACTGTGGAACAATGTCTGGATCTGGCGTTCGCTAATGCCCGCAAAAAACGGACAGACCCGTAAGCTTGATACACAAACACAGACATGCAAATAAAATATATGAGCTGTTTTTCCCATACACAAACAAACCCAACCTCTAGCTACACAAATGTGCGCACACACACACTGAGGCCTTAACAAGTATGTTGTGTGTGTGTATTATGTGTCTAATATTCAGATATGTAAAGACCTACCTCCATCCTGACAAATCGCACAGCAGCAAGAAGAAGACCTCGATCAAAAAACGAACTACCAACCCAGTCTATGGTGGAGAAACACTCAAAGTAGGCGCATTGCTGATACAAAAACACGGAACGACATTTGCCCTATAGGAACAGATCAAAACAATTCTACATTTATTTTGTGTTCCTCAGTATAAAATAAAGATGGAGGAGCTGAAAGGCAGGACCCTCAACCTGTCTGTCTGGCACAACGATTCCCGAGGTAGAAATGTGTTTCTGGGTCAGGTGGAGATCAACCTTAAGACCTGGGACTGGGGCCATGAGGCCCTAACCTGGTACAACATGCAACCAAAGGTACCGTACACACCAATTGTTATTTCTTAAGAGTGAAAGGGGAAATACAAAGACCTTGATGATCAATAAGACAACATTACTGCTCAGTGATGTAAGGATAGAAGGGCTTCCCTATTGAAATCAAGGTTAATGTTCAAATATTGTGAAAAAAGGATCACCAATGTTGTTTGTTGTAGAGTTCTGAGGGTCAAGAGGTCTCTGAGAACCATGGAGTGTTGACGGTTGCTCTGAAATATCTTCCCCCTGGATCAGCAGGTAGGGCTGGTCATCTGATAAGGACTAGTGCAATAATTCATTTAGTAAATTGTTGAAAGGACATTTATCACTTTCACCTGGTCTGGGTATATATATATATATATCTCTGCCTAGTCATGCTGACCGGTCCTATCCTGTCCCTCAGGCATTGCCAGGCCAGACTCAGGGGAGATCCACGTGTGGCTGAAGGAGGCCAGGGAGTTGCGGAAGCTCAAGGCTCAGGGCGTGGATTCCTTTGTCAAGTGGTGAGTGAGGGAGAGACACATATTCAGGGCTAAACATTGCCTCGATATAGTAAGAACTCAAACCTTTGTGCCACTACTTTCATTGGTGATGTCTCAGTCTGCCTTGGTCCGTTCAACACATACACCATCTCTGTAGTTACATGCTGCCAGACACAAGCAAGAAGAGCCGCCAGAAGACCCGCGTGATGAAGAAGAGTCAGGAGCCAGTGTATAACCACGCCATGGTGTACGATGGCTTCCGTGACGACGAGGTCAGAGAGGCGTGCTGCGAGCTGACTGTCTGGGATCAAAACAAACTGTCCAATCAGTTCCTGGGAGGGGTCAGACTTAGCTTGGGCACCGGTAAGTTAGTGAACTGATCAACACTAATAGTTGATGTTCCAATTCTGAGTCATAAATAACTAAGTGTGTACCATGAGCTTTTGATCTAGCTCAATGCTAGTTTCTGACTTGCAAGGCATTATGCAGTTTTAATGAATGGTTCCTCCAAGTCTTTAGTAACACATTGTGACTACAGGGCAAAGCTATGGCAAAAAGGTGGACTGGATGGACTCATGGGACCAAGAGATTGGGCTGTGGGAGAAGATGCTAGCCAGTCCAACCAGCTGGGTGGAGGGAGAGATGCCCCTTCGCTCCGCTATGACTCCAAGGAAAAAGAGCCTTCGTTAGGTGATGGGACTGTGAAATAAAGATTGATACATGTTAAACTTTGCCAATCTCAGATGGTTGTGATCTAGATGTAACAATAAAATAATTTAGCAATGAATAGCCTTTGGAATTGTCCTGGTGTTCTACACCACATCCTGAAGTTTACAGAACTGCAATGGGTACACCAATTTTTATGAAAATATTTCAGTCATCACTTTAGGGTTCCAGTAATGATCAAAGCCATGTCAGGCAACCAAGCAATTGCAAATCAACCATTGGTACCAAACACCAAGGCTGTAGCCATGGAGTCAACATGGGGGGGGGTGGGGGGGGAGACAAATTAAATGTTATAATTTTGGACAGCGTGCATGGTTGCCTGTCGTAGCAAGTTTATATTTTTATATCAATATATTGAGGGGGACATTATAACCAGATTTGAATATTGGGGGGGGGGGGGGGAACATGTCACCCCTAATATGCATTATGATAACGGCCTTGCCAAACACTGCACCTGGCTCTTGAAGACAGATTCAATACACACAATTAAGGGTTTCATAAAAATAGGCAAAGGAATGACTGCATCCTTGAACACATTTTATTTCCCCATTTGCTTTCGACTATCAAGCAACATGGTACAGAAAGCTTACAATGGCCAATGAGCACAACCTAGTGTTCCTTTAGGGTAAAACATGACAACACCCTTTAGATTTAACCTTTTTTTCTACAACACTTAAATATACAGGAGAGTCAAACCCAGGTTGTCATATGTCAGACAGATCTTTATTCCATCTCATTTCATTGGAAACATTAAATATAACTTTTCAGAATGACGAGACAGGTACAATTTTTGTATGTGAATGTTTTACAAAGCAAGTGCTCCTACCACAGGACCATAATTTCTCCCTCCCCTGCACAACAGTAAAAGACTGATGAGTTTATGAGTGCTCTTCAGCCAGTTTCGCAGCCTTCTCGACCACCTCCTCGATGGCGCCCACCATGTAGAAGGCCTGCTCTGGGAGGGGATCGTACTCACCTGGAGAAAGTTGCCATAGTTAAACAGACAATCGGAATGGCCTCATAGGCACATGAAATAGTCAGGTAACTACACAACTGAAGGACCCCTAACTGGTACATACCATTCAGAATGCTCTGGAAACCAGCAATGGTTTCCTTCAGGGGCACCAGTTTGCCCATGTGACCAGTGAACACCTCAGCCACCTGGAAGGGCTGGGACAAGAAACGCTGGATCTTGCGGGCACGTGACACGATCAGCTTGTCCTCCTCAGACAACTCATCCATACCCAGGATGGCAATGATATCCTGCAGGGACTTGTAGTCCTGAAGGGAGAGAATCGTAAGCACATTGGTCGGCATCATCCTGCACCAACCAAAAAACGGGCCCATGGGTGGATAGAAAGCAACCTAACAAACCTGGAGGATCTTCTGCACGCCACGGGCGACGTCATAGTGCTCAGCTCCGACAATGTTGGGGTCCATGATACGGGAGGTGGAATCCAGAGGGTCCACGGCGGGGTAGATTCCCAGCTCAGCGATGGCACGGGACAGCACAGTGGTGGCGTCCAAGTGAGCGAAGGTGGTGGCTGGGGCGGGGTCAGTCAAGTCATCAGCGGGCACGTAGATGGCCTTTTAGGAGGGGAAAGGCTTGGTTAAGTACACAGGTTGTACGCAGACAATCCCTAATAGGTGCTGATAAGGAATAGTTGGTACGTTGCAGGAATACTGTTTTACCTGCACAGAGGTGATGGAACCCTTCTTGGTGGTGGTGATTCTCTCCTGCATGGTACCCATGTCAGTGGCCAGGGTGGGCTGGTAACCCACAGCAGAGGGGATACGACCCAGCAGGGCAGACACCTAGAGGTGACATGATAAGATATAAGGGCCATTTCATGTGTCTACATATCGTTTGTGCCCATCTGTATTGTTTAAACAAAGCATTCATAAAAATAAAATAAAAAGTTCAACAATTGAGATTGGAGAAATCAATGATTTGAATGCAAATTGCTTGCTTAGTCAGCCTGTGCTGAAGTTAGACAAAGGTTTGACCCCTAGCTGACCTCGGAGCCAGCCTGGGTGAAGCGGAAGATGTTGTCAATGAAGAGCAGCACATCCTGACCCTCCTGGTCACGGAAGTACTCAGCCACAGTCAGGCCAGTCAGGGCCACTCTGGCGCGGGCACCTGGGGGCTCGTTCATCTGTCCGTACACCAGCGCTACCTGGAGGGAGGAGAAGGGGTTCAAGTTAATGAAAAGTTTCCAGTGTAAAACGATTACTTAAAACACTGGTTGAAAAGTAGTCAAACAAAAATACAAGGCCTGGTCTTCACCTTGGAGGTGGTGTCTTTCAGGTTGATGACACCAGACTCAATCATTTCATGGTACAAGTCATTTCCTTCACGGGTACGCTCTCCCACTCCGGCAAACACAGAGTAACCACCATGGGCCTTGGCCACGTTGTTAATCAGCTCCATGATCAGCACAGTCTTGCCCACACCAGCACCACCGAACAGACCTAAGGCAAGCAGTCAGTTTATTACAAGTTAGATTCATTACTACCATGACATGCCTTCTGCTTGTTTCACTGGAGTGTGTGAAAGGTTGTTGTTGAACGTACCAATCTTGCCTCCCTTGGCATAGGGAGCCAGAAGGTCCACCACCTTGATGCCAGTAACCAGGATCTCCTGCTCCACACTCATGTCGGTGAACTCTGGGGCCTCAGCGTGGATTGGGGCAGTGCTGAGAAGGAACAAAGTCAAGTCCATCCCATCAGATCACCATCGTCATTTATTTTGAATTCTACCCTTAATTAAGAATACTGGAGTTGAATATCTGTTAACAAAACGTACTGCTTGGTGGAAATTGGACCCCTCTCATCAATGGGCTCTCCAATAACATTCATGATTCTTCCCAGAGTCTCAGGCCCAACTGGGATTCTGATGGGGGCACCAGTGTCCAGAACCTTCTGCCCACGGACTAAACCTTCGGTACCATCCATAGCAATAGTGCGCACGGTGTTCTCCCCTGTGGATAGACATAGTAGTTAATAATGCTACAATGCGCTGCATGGTTGGAAGTGACAGCAATCATAACCAAGAAGTAGAGTAATGGTTGAGGAGATAGTTACTCACCAAGATGCTGTGCCACTTCCAGAACGAGTCTGGACTCGCGGCCAGCGACCTCGAGAGCATTGAGGATGGGAGGGAGGTCGTCGTCGAACTGGACGTCGACAACGGCACCGATGACCGCTACGATTTGCCCACTAGCGGCGGCGGCGGCGACAGCTGGAGCTGCATAGTCTCTCCCTGTTAAAGTTAAACCAGTGTGGAAGGTAAGAAGTACAATCAGAAACCAAACAAATTACAATGACTTTGCCATATTGACATTAGTCAATTAAATTAACTGCAGAGCACAACGTGACGCTCCATCATTGCTGCAGACGATTGAAATAAAGTTGCGCTACGCAGGCCGTCTCAATGTCAAGTATTCTCGGCCATGTTACGCAGGCAAGCTTATCCACTCCGTTAGGGAATACATTACATAATTTGTATCTAAATTATAAATGGCATTTCCACTGGACCCCCTTGGCCCATGAATCACATTTAACTTAACTAAATGTCACACATTCTGCTACCAAGACGTACTAGCTACTGTAGCTAACCCAAACGCACTAGCTTTATTTGGGAGGTCGAACGTTGTCAAGATCACCATGTAGCTACATAGCCTAGTTAAATTGCTACCCAATTACATGGTATATTATTATTTATCATTATCACCAAAATACTACACATTTACCATTTCACATTGACAACGTTTATTGGTTATTGTCTGTCAAGCAGCACCATCTAAGAACTTCGCAAGCAGTTGCTAATAAGCTAGCTATGCTAGCGCGAGCCACCATTCACATGTCGCAACAAAGGTCATTCCTGTTTGGATGAAAGTCAGGACTTAAAGCCATCTACAACATGGCAATACTAATATAGTTTACATAAACTGCATCAATGGCAAATGTTAAGAGTTTCAAAACACGACGCGTTTCATGACGTTATCGTTTAAAAAATATGGGGCCTTCTCAATTGACAGCAGGCGTGTTCCTCGCGAGTTAGCGAAGTTAGCATAATCCCTGTCCTCGAACTCTGCACAAATAATTATTTCCTTATGCATTTTCGCACCAAAAACATTCATGCATGTTGGACATACGTGAGAGAACCGCTGGGGATCCAACGAGGGCCTTCAGTGGATGAACTCCAGGCTTCAGAGCCTGCAGAGCCCCGGTGCAGCAACGTCCCACAGCTCCTAACATTGTCAAAATGGCTGAAGGTGGAAAGAGACAGAAGAACTTGTGGCTTTATAATGAAGGACCGGGAAACTGAACTGAGCGTGCGCGAAACGTCAGAGGCTATACGGAGCAGGCGCACTTATCAATGGCGCTGTTGGCATTCCTCTGGACTGTACATCTTGTACATTAATGTTCAACAGTTAACAAAGTTCACCCAGACACACTACTTTGTGAAGTGCGTTTGTATAGCATGTGTCAGAGAAATTATAAGAAACTCCCATAGCTCTAACATCAAACTCAAGGTCAAACTGACATAACTAAGAGAAAATAGTTGAATTATTTCTATGGTGAAAGTTGTGTAGGCCTACATATTGTAATGTCGGACATAAATACGAAGAGTGTTGACTTAAGGGATCGGTCTGATTGTCCCCCCATGCTGACACCTTCGATCTTCTTGGTGCATGGCATACACTCGCTCTTTCTCTGTGCCCAACATGCAGGTAGGACAGGCACACATCAGGGCCTGAAGTAACAAGCGGTTGTACAGGATATTCCATCACAGTCCTTCCAGAATGTGAAGGAAAGGGGCCACTGCTCATCTACATTACTTCTCTCTCTCTGTGTCTATCTGTCTGTCTCGCTAGATCACTCTACCCCACACACACACACCAGACAGGTCATCACCACCATGGAGACATTGAATGCGAAGTGCTCAAACTATTGAATTTGCTATCTTGACACTTTTTGTCCACTAGAGTGTAGTGTTGCACCTTGTGCACCTTGTGCAACACCCGTCTCGCAGACGGGAGAACAATGGTACTGATAATTTTGTAGCATAAATAATAGGGTAGCTAATTGAGATTTGTCTACAAGGCTTTTTCAATTCTTAAGAACATTTATGAAACCTTCAGTCTTTTATGATTTCCATGCCCCTGCTCCTTCAGACTAGAGGAGACGATGATTGTAGCAATGCTATTTCAATTGCTATTATATTTTGCTATACATCACCAGCAATCATGGTCATACACAGGCAAGTTGAGTAATTATTTTGAATTAATAGAGATGTTTGAAACATATCTAAGATTGCACTGTTCAGAAGCAGGATGATGGGATGTGTAGAGAGTGCTCTAATCTGGATCCCACAACCATCCACTGCTTTCAGACAGCCACAAATATATATCTTCTTATGTTCACCATTCCAATGGAAATGACTCAGCAATGTTTTGTGTGAGCGTCTGCTTTGCACATGCTCTAAATCTGTTTGAACAGACACCTTTCTAATTGATCATTTGGTCATCTTCTTCTGCTTCAGGGCAGTCTGTGATTTGACCTCATCACGGAACTCACTCTGGTGGTGACCCCTGCATTTTGACAGACATTTTACCTGGATCTCTTTTTTGGAAAACATATGTCTCCTGTTTTCCAGCATGTCTCACCAAGCACTTCAAAGCTAATGAAGACACAAAGTTCAGAGATGGGGTTGTGTCACACAGGATATGGATGGGTTGTATTTTAAAGACATATTGTGTAATTTGTCAGTTTTCCTCAAATAAATCTGGGGTAAGAACATGTTGGAACATGGGTGTGTTAAAGCTACATTGGGGTCCTTTTTTTAGATATTGAGCAAGGATGTCAAGATCATTGTTTGAATTATTGATTATTATTGTTGAGTCAGTCACCCAGGACAGTGATTGTGCATTGTGAATATATACATTATGGGGGAGAAATAGCAGTGGGGCCATTCAGGATCATTCTTCTGGTACCAAAAGACAGAAATTGAAGGAGAAATCCCTAAAAGACAGATTCTCACCTTGTTTTATTTGGTTCACCGTGAAGGAGGGCGGAAGCTGCACCAGATTTAAACAGGTCCATTTCTCAGGGCGGCATTCTTGAATGGCAGCTCACCCCTGATTGCTTTCTGCTTCTAGGTTCAGAACACAGTGGGCCATAAAAACATGCAGTGTCACCCTTAGAGCATAGCTGCAGGGTTTCCTTTTAGAACTGTTAGATAAACCATGGGCATATCTGGGTTGTGGGTTCATCTATCCGAAAGCTGGAGCTCTGGTGAAAGGAGTCAAGGCAAGAAATGGTTAAAAGAGCGAAAATAAATTAATCTTAAGATAATGTTACCTGTCACCCTGATCCCAAGCAAAACAAGCATGTCATTCTACAGACTTACTGTCTTCTATAAAAGCAGATATAAGAAAAACACATTTCAATATCAAAGTAGTTGAAATTGATCTGTGTGGTGTCAGATTGCCAACATGAACTTCTAAAGTTTTTTATTATACTTTGGCTGCAGGGAATGCACTCTTACAGTAGAAACTGGCTTCCCTGCACCTCATACTGTACCTTCAAACAAGTGAATTATGGCACATTTCTCCAGAGGGGAAGACCTTTGTGTGTGTGTGTTCACGCTTTCCTTTCCAGGGTTTGTTGGTTGGATGTCATTAATCAGCTGTGTCACAACATTTTACTTTAAGTTAATTTGGAGTGTTCACCCACAGGATTAGAATCAAAGTCACTTGGCAAACAAGCAAGACCTGACAAAATCCATCCCATCCCTACAATTATATTTATTATCACAGAAGTCCAGTGTTTACCTGTTTTGAGAAAACCGTAAGAATTTCAAATAAAATATTGGTCACAAATAGGATCAAATAGGAAGTGGTGCTAAGAACTACATTAGTTCCTCCCTCCAGACAAGCAGTCCCACCCCCAACCTAAATTGGAGTGGCGGAATGTGAAAGGGGGCAGGTTCTGCCATCACTCATTCTGCCTCAGGATGGCTGCAGCTGAAGCTAACTCAGGGAGTCCAATGTGAGCCAGAGTGCAACTTCAAGTTTCCACTACTAGCTGCTGAATCTGCACTGTACCTGAGGTACTCTTAACCTACAGACTGCAGTCCCCCTGCAGAAGGAGGCTCAACTTTGTTCTGAAGATCTGGTGCCCAATTGAAACTCTATCTGGAAACAATCGAAAACTATCTTACTTCCTAAGTCCATAATTGTCTCTCTTTCTCAGTTTCTCTATCTCCTTTTTTATTCTATTTATTTATTATTTTTTGCCTTGAGCAGTGCACTAATACTTGGATACTCGAGGCTTCAAGACTGTTGTGTAAGTTACCTCACTTTACAGTTACCTGAGATAAATGAGCATGTGAAGTTACAGTCAGTGATGCTTCTGTTGTGTTCTATTGTGTTTTAGGTCGCATGTGAATACTGATGCTTGATAATAACTTGTAAGAGCCATGACATCTACTATCTCCTGTCATCTGTCTGTCTTTATCAGGGGGGAAGAAGCGATGGTGCTGATGTCTCCCTCGTTGCTCTGGCTTCTGATGCTGTGTGGGCTTCAGAGTATCTGGGCTCAGGACTATGATGAAGACTATGATGAGGAGGAGGTGGACACCAGAACCAAGAGCAAACTACTGACAACCAACACCATCTCCAAAAATGGACAGTGTAAGACAATGCCTCATTAAAGAGAAAAACTACAAAAAACTATTCATTTTCATTGGAAAATCTTAATTGACCAGGTCTGCAGATTGGTAGATAGTTAGATTGATGGTCTTTATCCATGGAGGGTGGGGAGTGGTTAATACTATAGGACATTATGTAGTCTTCAACTCCCCTATGAAGGTATGTGAAGTAATCCATCCGATTTCTGACCATTGCAACCTTCAGTCCTTCTACGTTTTATTCTCTCAAGAAAAGCACCATATCCCCAAGCACATGCATCTCTGACACATTTGCTAGGACATAAATGTGATTTATTCCCCAAGTCTAAGAGTTCTATGGCCTCCTCTCATTTTTTAGCTGAAAGCAGGTATTGTGCAGAGGGTTAAGATACCTGATGTTCTGTGGATGCTTAAAATGTCAGTGTAAGAAATGTGTTGCAGTTCACAGTTCATGAAATGGCCCCCTTCAAAGCCTTACTTACATTCTGATGACTAAACCATTTCTACTGAAGTACCTATGTCTTGTCATCTCTCTCTCTCTCTCTCTCTCTCTCTCTCTCTCTCTCTCTCTCTCTCTCTCTCTCTCTCTCTCTCTCTCTCTCTGTCTACTCTCTCTCTCTCTTTTATCTCAACCTGTAAGTCTCAGAGATGTTCAGCTTTTGCTCTTCAGAAATGGTTTGTTCAATTTTGATATTGAGCTAGACATGAGAAAGTACCCGATCCCTTGTCTGATGAGCCCCTCGCTTTTAAATGAGATCAGCCTCAACTTTGACCCTGGCTTGGCTAATGTCCAATAGATTATCACTGTTTTATCTGCCAGTATAGTCTCAGTGAGGCATTGACCCAAGGCTAACATCAATCAAACAGCTAAGAGCCAACATGTCTTTGTTCCCAGCTCTTCTGGACGAGGACTGCAGCCTGGAGCTGGCCTTCCTGGTGGACAGCTCAGAGAGTGCCAAGGAAAACCACGCCAAGGAGAAGCGCTTCGCCTCCGACGTGATGGACCGCCTGCAGGGTCTCCGTCTGCAGACTGGGCGTGGTTTGAACTCCAGGGCTGCCCTCCTGCAGTACAGCAGCCACGTCATCATCGAACAGACCTTCAAGCAGTGGAGGGGCACGGCGGATTTTAAGGCCCGCATCGCGCCTATCGCCTACATCGGCCATGGCACCTACACCACCTATGCCATCACCAACCTCACCCGGATCTACCTGGAGGAGTCGGGACCAGCGAGCATCAAGGTGGCCATACTGATGACTGACGGCATCTCGCATCCCAGAAACCCGGATATCTTTGCGGCCGTGGCGGACGCCAAGAACCAGGGCGTCCGCTTCTTTACAGTGGGAATCACTCCAGACGCCAACCAGGAGTCCAATGTAGCCCAGCTGAGACTCATCGCCAACTCCCCCGCCTCGCGCTATCTCCATAACCTGCAGGACAAGACCATTGTGGACAAGGTCATCAAAGAAATTGTGAGTAGGACAATGTCATGTTCATCACATGACAGTGCACAGGAAAAATAGGAATTATGTTCGACAATGTGTGAGAGTTCTGTTGTACAATACCTTCTGTGATGCACCCTCTGTGGTTTCAGCCAACGTCTGGGGAAGATGTAGAACTAGTAATGGTCTGAGTTAACTGAGTTGGCCCCACCCTTTTTGGAAATAGCCACACCAATCAAGTGATTAAGCAAATTGTGTATTAAGGGCGTGGCCACAATCAATAATTGTACACTACTAAAATGGCTAAAGGTTTTCCTATTCGGATTAAACAAGCTGACGTTCTTTCAAAAAGCTTTTCTAAAGAATAACCGTTTAACTGAAATTCAAGTACAATATTTAAGACACTCTCATGTCAAGACTTGTATGCTTTTTTATTGCCGGTTAGGTAGGAGGGATGCGTTCCCAATATTTGAACTATTCCAAGAAGCATTTTAATCTTATTTGTTAAGCTAGTTTTTTCATCGTAAGTGTTCTTCTAACTTTGTGCAGCATCAGTCAAATGCTTTGTGTTGTCATAGTAACAGCTGGCCTGATCCTGGTGTTTAGTCTTCACAGTACATGACAAGAGGAACTGCGGGAATCACTGTTTATGACTGTGTCCTTTGGCTGAGGCCTTAAGGCCACTTGCTACCATTCAGTTATGACAATATTATCGAGTGAACTCTGAAGCTGGTGCTGTTATGTACCCTTTGAAGTGTTCCCAGAAGCACTAATTACATGTAGTATTGTTCAGTAGACCCAGGAGATGCAACCCTGGGTTTAAGACCTGTAACTGTAACATCTGCTCCACATTAAAACCCGTTGTGGAAGATTCGGGTGCAATAGAGGAGCTCAAGCAAGATGGTGCATGCACGCCGAATAACTCAACGAGCTGAATGCACGCCACTCGACCTCCCAACCCGTGTTGATGCAGGTGTTAGACATAAGAACATGATCAAAGAAAGCTGCTCGGTAAATCTGACACCCGAGTGCGGCAGTTATCCGTCTTTTCTCTGCGTCAGCAAAGCGTTCTGCATTCTAGATGCCCTCAGTGTTGCAAGCAGGCAAACAGCACCCGCTAAGCACTGAGACTTTCATCCCGCATCGAAGCCGCATCTGTATGTCATAAGAATGTCTGTGCCACTAGCGTGTCTTTAATCTCTGGTATGCTTCCCTCTCAGCTTGCTTCAGCTCCTCTCCTCGCCGTAAGAATAAACAGGCCGTCTGTAGCTTCACACGATTCCCCCCTCGACAGAGGAAATACTCTCTAGATGCTCTGAGACCTTATATTGACCACTGCATGTGGTTCACATTTGTCTCTTTGGGATTTTGATCATTCCCCTGCTATTGCTTCTAGAGAATTGTGGCTGCCTTTCATGTTGAGAGAAAAGGCACAATGAAAGAAAGAAAGAAAGTTGGAAAAAACTGAACTCTGGCAAGATGAGAGGAAGTTTCTCTTGGCAGTTGAAGGGCTCCCAGAGTTAAGGTTCAGATGCCAAAGCTCAGCTCGTAGAATCAGGTGCAGGAGCATGCAGTCTCATGTATGGAGGCTGGAAAATATAATACTTGAATGTGAGTCTTCCTGTTGACTTGTAGGCCTTCCAAGGGCATACACACTGAGCTTGGTTTACATGTTCAATGCTCAAGTGTTCATTTTCAAAAGTCATCCTCAAATGCACTAAAAGTAAAATGCAGAGAACAAACAGCACATTTATCCATCTGTTTCTTCCTTTTTAAACAGACGGCGTTGGCAGATGAAGGGGTGAGTCTCAACGCCCTAATCTTGACATCATAGTCTATTGACACATTCTTGATCTATCTCCTGCTTTTATGGATGCCTGTGTTGTTTCCCTTGTGTGTGAAGTGTCCCTTGGAAAAGAAGTGTGCGTGTGAGAAGGGAGAGCGAGGACCGGGTGGCCCCGCAGTAAGTGTTCCAACTGCCAGCCGTAATCTGCTGGCTTCGTCCCTGGACACAAAGATCACAGCTGCTTTGAAACCGCTGTTCTTGTTCTACTAATGGCCGTAACTCTCACAAAATGGTTTTCTTGATGTACAGTAGACTAAAGGCCGACAAAGGCAGCCTTGATGGGGACTGTAGATAATTGCAATGCTTTGGAAGGGTTTTAGGGAAACGTGTGGTTTGGAGGCTGACTTGGTACTTCCCTCAAGCAGTGAGAGTTCAGCAAATACCTCACATTCCCACAGCAGTTTACTCTCAGCAAGCTTCGACACATACTTGCATGGGAAATAAGCTCAATTCAGTTTTTCTACTCTTTTGCTGGTTTCTGCAAAGACACACTACTCAGGGGCCTTTACTGTTTGTAAAAGCTATGTAGCATAAATTCCTAAATACTAATATGCTTTTGTGGGAACAAATAATAATTAGAGTATCAAGTATTTTAAAACCACAAAGGAAGTACTTCAGCATATTTGACATTTTTATAATTACCTAAATATTATGAGAAGTTGTTCACATCAGGGCTAACTGACATACTGACTAGGCGCTGTGTAGGGTTGTGTCTTACTTAAACACATACACAGAAATACACGATTCCCTCATGCAAATATACACCTGACCTGCATCAAAATACATACTTTTCAAGGATACTTTCTATCTAGTGTGTTGAGTGTGAGGTGGCTGCAGGTTTGCTCTCTATGAAAGCTATATATGTCTACTGTGCCAGCAAGAGGAAACAATAACACAAAAGCACAAAAGGAAACTCAAGTATTTTGATCCATGTTCTGGAGGTGAAACACTCTCACACACACAAAAGCATTTTTTCCAATGCCATATAACTCCTCACTAAGCATATGTTTCATTCTTATAGAATTGAATTATATCAGCTGTCTTACATGTTTTAATAAATTAACAGGGTAAAAAGGGTCGGCCTGGAGAAGATGGAAGTCCAGGGGGAAAAGGACAAAAGGTAAAGTGCTGAGAGAGAAAGAGAGCGAGAGAGAGAGAGATAGAGATGGCGATGAGGTGGCTCTAGTGGCACTTCCCTATTTATGTTTTGGGGCCCCTGTTCTGTTTGTTGGCTTGTCAAAGATACTTCCTTACTTCCTCTCAGGGCGAGGCTGGGCTCAGTGGAATTCCAGGTCGGGAGGGCTCAGAGGTGAGTGACATGTCAAACGTAACAATATATTAATATCGTGGCCTTTGCTGCATCTTCTCAGCATCAGCACAGGGGATTGAAATATTAAGGCTCTGCGGTATGTAACAAAGGTTTTATTTTTCTTACGCTTAATCCCAATTTTGTTGTCTGTGTACAGGGAAAACCAGGCTACAAGGGAGATACGGTAATGTACTATTTACCAGATGTACAGATCAATATTTCTCCAGGGTTAACACGGACATGGACATGTGAACAGGAAATATGATGCATGTGTACAACATGACATCCTGTTATCTTCCTCCTGTTTGGAATAGGGCGAAAGAGGAGAATGTGGCACACCTGGCATCAAAGGAGACAGGGTATGTTCTGTGTGCTCCAGTGTTCTGATGCTGCATCATCGTGCACTTACTTTGGGATCGGACTGTTCTCTTTTCAAACAGTCTGTGAATGGCACAGTCCTTTTGGCTTGAGTTGACGTGTGCCCTTGTTGTTCCCAGGGTCCCGAAGGTCCAGTTGGAACGAGAGGAATCCGAGGTCTACAGGTCAGCTCTCTGTCCAGAGCATTCTGGAATGGCTGTGTTTTAGCTGGAATAGAAGTTGCTAAATAACTTTTATTTTCCCAGGGGTTACCTGGACCTAATGGTGACATAGGACCTGAGGGCCCTACAGGGAAAAAAGTAAGTGTCATTCTCCTCAAGATTTCTCCTCATCTCTGTATGACAAGTTTGTTCAATGTTCAGTGACTCATACAGAGTCATTGAGATGGTCTTCCACCCCCTTTTACCTTCGTCACATGAACACACAATCAAAGGTGACCTCCTATCTCAAATCCCTGCTCACGGGACATGAGACATTTCTTCATGCTGTGCAGTGTCTGGTTCTGATCATGTCTTCGTAGTTGAGGAAAATGGGCAGACATGTCAATGGTGTTATCACCATAACACTGCCACGGTCATGTATTGTCACGGTTGTGTACTCTTGTGTCTCTACCGCGTGGCCGCTGTTTGTCTATCATGTCATTTGTGTGCCCCTCTGGGATGAATAAAGTTTATTGAATTGATTGAACTGAACAAAGGAAAGTCGGCTATCATCACCTTGCCTATCAAGCCGCAGACTTTTTTTCTCCCAGACATTTTTCGTGCTTCACAAGATTTAAATTTGCATGTTTCACAGACAATAATCCATGACATCACATGAGGCCTAAATCAGATACCAGATGGGTGTCAACACGTGTGCATGTTTTTAAGTGTTGAATAATCATGCTATTTGTTAGGTATCATCCATCTCCGTGCCCTCCGGGCATGTCCTCCTGTTATTATCTTGTCAGTTTGTTTTTCCAGCCCCCCCTGTTTAGGCTTCTCTCTTGTAGCATTAGTGCCAAGTCTGACAAGTGCTCACACTTCCAACAAAGTGTACCTTGCTTAATTATTTTTGAAAGAATGTTCGAGTTGGTTGTTTGACAGTCGACCAACATCAACTGTTGTCTAAGTTTTAAGCTTTGTTGTAACTTGTTTGAAGGGCCAAACATAAAAAAAGGTTAGCGGTATGTATACAGTACCAACCACATTTACATTAAGTCATTTAGCAGACGCTCTTATCCAGAGCGACTTACAGTAAGTACAGGGACATTCCCCCCGAAGCAACTAGGGTGAAGTGCCTTGCCCAAGGACACAACGTCAATTGACACGGCCGGGAATCGAACTGGCAACCTTCAGATTACTAGCCCGACTCCCTCACCGCTCAGCCATCTGACATCCCTGCTTTCGTGGCACAAAGGGTCCACCTACTACTGTTATTGCCTTATTTACTAATCTGACAACAGATATGATGAGTGCACTGCTAGAATGCCTAGTACCAGGTGAAGGGTGGAGGTGGTATGAGGGAAGAGAGCAGAGGGGTTCCAAGGATTTGCTGTCAGCCCGTCAAGTGGAGTTCTGGTCTTGTTCAATGGCAGACCATAGTTCTATTGATGTCAAGCCCAGGTTAAATTAGTCATGCAGATGAGGTAAAGTTACAGATTGATATGTTGCATTTTTGCCAAGATGTAATCATTGGACATCATGTTATGTATGTATGTATGTGTGTGTGTGTGTGTACTGTCTGTGTGTGTGTGTGTACTGTCTGTGTATGTGTGTTTTATAGGGTGAAAGGGGGATTCCAGGGCCATCTGGAATTCAAGGGGAAACTGGGATTGGCCTACCAGGACCAAAGGTGATCATTCCATTGTTTTGGAAAATGAGGTAATTCCGTTTTTCAAAACCCCCTGATGTATCTCACCTTGCGTGTGTTCCACTCTTCAGGGGGATGTTGGTTTCCAGGGACGACACGGCCCTCCAGGACCACCTGGTTTAGGCGAGCCAGGCCTGCCTGTAAGTATTAAAGTCTGTTCATTGACTGAAATAGTTCTATAAAAATGTATGTATGATGCACTATGCATAAAGATGCATAGTGCATTCAAAGCTCTTATTCTGTTGTATTGATATCCTTGTTTGTGATATTGATTTATTCAGGGCCCTCAAGGGCCACAGGGAGTTCAAGGAGAGAAAGGCCCCATAGGCGAAGGTTTCCCTGGACCAAAGGTAAACACGTTTGGACAAAAGCAATGTCCTCCTTTGTACATTAAACATATTCAATGTTCAACAACTTGCTTGTGTTGTGAGGTGAGGTGAAGAAGAATGTTCTTTTCTAACTAATAGAACCGAGTACGCTGATGCAGGGATTTGAAGAAAGGTTAAGAGGCCAAATGAACATGATAACCCATAACTAAGGAAACACCTAAAGTTGTCCAGGACTCCCCGTAGACATGAAAGAGTGAGTCATTCAAGGTAGTGAGGAAAGATTTAGTCCATCCACTCTTCCTGGGGTTGTTCAGACACATGTCATCCATCTGCCTATGCCAGAACTATCCCTGCTCTAACACATCCCCTGAAATGTAACTGCTACGCCGACAACATTTGAATTACCTTGTGTGTTTTGCGTTCTTGAAAAACATTTCAAATCTTCTTGAAACAACTTGCATGAAGGCTTATAATTGTGAAACAAAACACACAGAACTTTTGGAGGATTTGATAGAGTGAAATGGAGAGAAAGAGAGAGAGCGAGAGAGACAGAAAGAAAGAGATAGAAAGATAGAGGTGTTACGCAATAACAGTTTTGGCACACTGGCTTGACTACTGTACATAGTAACAAGGGAGCTTTGGGTTTCCAGTGGCATTTGTGGCACAAAAGGTTTCTATTGTTTTGATTATTCCAACTGAGCCCAGTCAACGTTTTGGAATGCTTCTAAGCAGGATAATGACAAATCTAATCTCTTAACTACAGACACCTTTAACAATAATTTTGGCAGTTTCTGTGGTTTCCATACGAACTAGTGCCAATGAAAACCTTCTTGATGTGTAACCTACACTGGAAAACTGGAAATGATACTAAACATGGCCTCCACCATCTCAACGTGTGTCAGAACCTGTCTCGACCCAATGGTCCCTCATCAGAACGTTCCATCCCCGTGCCCAGATAAATGCAACTCTGTGAGACTTCTAAAACCCACAGAACAGTCATCATATTCAGGTTTACCCTTCCTGTCATTCAACGAATACCAACAAAGTAAGCAAAGCTATCCATCATCATCTCGCGACGTCACCCGGTTGTTACATTTCGACCTAAACAGAAATTAAAATGGAATGCCTGGAAACATCCAACAAGGCAGGCAGGAAGTACACAGAATGTATTTAGTCCTGTTCTTGTCACACCCTGTGGTTGCTGGTTGAAGTGTATTGGACAAAATACTAAATTATTTTAGACAAGCAATCCTCAGGATGACTTATGAATGACTTTGGGGGGAATCTCTTGTAGATGATGACATTGTATTATCTGCTCTAGCTTTACCATGTTATGATTCGAGAGTATGTAAGAGACACAGACAGAAAATGTGCATGCAAACCCATTGGTCCTTATGAGGTCACGTGTGTGTGTGTCCATACAGTATGAGTAGGTCCAGTAATGACGATGCCTAACCCTGTCCTGTCTCTGCAGGGGGAACGGGGTCTGGATGGGCAGAGAGGAACTAGAGGAATGCCTGGTAGTGGAATCAAGGGAGACAAGGTACAGTATAGGGCCGTAAATAACCCTTCTGTGTGAATAGCCTTCATCCAACCATGCAGTCAGGCCCTGCATCCCACAGGGAAGGAGGGAAAGGGGTTGGCAAAAGCACTGGTTCCCTACATGTCTGTCCAGCCTGCTGTTATTTATGGAGTCTGCTCTCCACTCAGAGGTGATAAATGAGAATGGGCAGCAGCGTATAAGAGAAGAAATCAGTAGGAACAAAAACGGTGGCCCCTCTGGGAACGTTGTCATTTGTCAAGCTGAAAGGGACTTCATTTGATTATGAGAAAAGGTGTGTTCTGTTCCTTCTAGGAATTTATCAAAAACCCTTGACAGAAACATTATTTGCATTTTAAACCATCAATATTTTAATTGGCAAGGCTTATCCTAGCAAGGATACCCTAGATTTAACATTACATTTCTCATTGTGATAATTGCAGTGCAGAGTATAATGATCCATGGGCTTTACTAACTGTCAGGATAAGTGTTGTGGACCTTTTATTTTTTATTTTAGGACTGTTTTATTTTTCTAACCACCAGGGTGACTTTGGACCTCCTGGTTTTCCAGGTCCCTCTGGCCTGACAGGAGCTGGCATTCAAGGAGAAAAGGTCATCATCAAAGAGTTTATTGGATTTACATGTACATTTTAGTACCATGTCATGCCGATAATATATGTCAACATCCAGTGTGTGATAAGCATAACAAAACAGTAGGCCTGTTATTTGGGATACAATTTCTGCTGGATATGTATGTTTTTCACAAGAACTGCATATACTCAGCTGACATGGTATGCTACTCAAATTTCATTGATTTAAATAAATTAAAATACTATTAACAACCAGCAGCAGATACACTACTCTTTGAACCATTGCAATTGTTTGTGCCTTGGTTCTCGTTTTGGCCTGCTTCTCTTCCAACTGTTTGAATCCTGTATTTAACAGGGTGTAGAAGGGCCACGGGGTCCACCAGGGATCAGAGGCCCACAAGGAGAAGGATTTCCTGGATCCAAGGTTGGCATTTCTGGGCCTAGCTGTAGGAGAAAAGTCACAGAAAATGTTGTAAAGGCTAATGTGTGAGATAATGCTAAGGGACAGGTTAATTCTTACGATAATGCTATCCTAATTTTACAGGCTAAACGCTAAGGTCCAGGCTAATGCTAATATATTTATGCTACTCCTCTAATCTTGTCTGAAGGGTGACCAGGGCTTGCCTGGGGAAGTGGGAGCAACAGGAGATAGAGGGGCTGGCGAACCTGGGCCAAAGGTAAGGTACAGTTTGTACTTGTTGTGATCCTACAGTTCTGCAGTTTTATGCAGTATGAGACACTCAAGGTTCTTTCTTTAGGGAGAACCAGGATCATCAGGATTGTCTGGTTTCCCTGGACTTCCAGGAGAGGATGGCGCCCCAGGGCAGAAGGTGACTAGCCAATGGCCAACCAGAAATAGGGGAATTAGTAGTCAACTTGTTGATAATTGTTCTCCACCTTGATTTTAGGGTGAGCCAGGTGCTTTTGGTCAGAGAGGGCCTGACGGAGCTCCTGGGATTGGCACCCAGGGAGAGAAGGTAAACACTCACTCAGATCACCCAGCATTTATCACAGGTGAAGCCTGATATTCCTAGCAGTTGTCATCTTTCCATCAATACTTGTTTCTTGGTATTTCCATCTTGTCATAGGGAGACCAGGGTCAGAGGGGTATACGAGGCTTAGCAGGGCCTCCAGGCATTGCTGGGCCCTCTGGGGCGAAGGTGAAGACGATATTTGTGGCTGTCGTTATCAGTTAGTACACATACTGTTCTTTAAGATGGGCATCCTGGCATTCTGATCTGGATTGATTTGTCTAGGGGGAACCTGGGACTCCAGGTCGACTTGGTTTACCAGGATTTCCTGGGCGGGGCATCTTAGGGCCCAAGGTAGGAGCTCTCTACTAATAAGCTTATGGATAAGTCATGACAAGTCATATAATAACCATGTCAAACCATGTGTGTATCAGGGGGATTCAGGTCCACCTGGTCCATCCGGACCAGTTGGGGAGACAGGTTATGGCCTTCCTGGTCCTAAGGTTCGTCACCTTTTAAGCATTTTACAAACGTGTTTAAGGTCTTGATTTGTTTACTTCCAATTTGTAAATGTTTGTTTTGTCATTTATTGTCCAGGGTGATCGTGGTGATTTAGGTCCATCAGGTCCATTTGGGCCCAAAGGGGAGGGCTATCCTGGCCCTACAGTAAATAACCATCCATTCCTCTACCCATTCATCTAACACCATTCTTCATTCACGTCCATTACTCTACACATCAATTTAGCCAGCCTCCCACTAATGCATAAACTCTAACCTGGTCTCTCTGGTTTTTAGGGTCCCCCTGGCCTGCCTGGGCTTACCGGAGAACCAGGCCTGGAGGGACTGGGGATTCCCGGACCAAAGGTGAATCCTTCACTGTATCCTAGATATATTTTAAATGATGCTCTGAAACATGAATAGCAATAGTAATACTGGTTGTTGGCAATTTGTTTTTGGAAAGAGCTATATTTATAACATCAGACATTTCTCCATGCAGGGAGATGTTGGGTTCAGAGGGTTGCCAGGTTTGCCAGGACCTCCAGGTGAGGGTCTCCAAGGACCACCGGTATGTGCATCCCCATAACACTACAAAAGCACTTTGCACTATGTTAAATAGAATTTGCTTCAATTCCAATACATCACTGATATAGTCTTGATAGCATAAGGTTGAACAAACTAACTGAATTCAGCTTTAGCACTGGAAGGGTCTAGAAGAAAATGATTCTCTATCCTCATGGGGCCGTGTATTCAAAGACTGCTATAATAGGCGTTTCATTCTTACTGGACATCTATCATAATCTCCCTTCCACTCTCACACACCATGCTGGTATGGGAATTCTCCAGCATGTGTGTATAATGAGAACCACTGGCACAGTGGGTCTAACCAAACCATTCTTCAGAACTAGCTGGATTCATATAATGTCCAGATTGAGCTTTTCATCTCCTCTAACCCAAGTAAAATGATTATGACTGTTATACAGTATTAAATCACAGTACATCTGTGGGCCCGGTTTGATCGACTTCAGACTGTACGTGTACACTGTAACAGTTCTGGCCGGGTAAAGACTATCGATCAACAGGTTTTGTGTAATCAGGTCACATATACTGTAGGTCCCACAAAGTCTACATTTGTTAAAGCAATGGGCAGAGGCTTTAACAGAGCATCTTTTTTAGTCATTTAGTCATTTAGTCTTTAGCATCATGTGGCACTATGTAGTGTGGTTGCTTTCTGTGCTGTTATGCTAACAGCTAACTGGAGATGTTTCCAGGGCACCATTGGAAGACCAGGACCACCAGGCCCTACAGGGCCTGCAGGACAGGGGTTACAAGGGCCTAAGGTGGGCATTTGATTTGACTTTTGTTACTCGTTCTAGAAAGACTCCACACACAAAACATGTTTGGCAACACTTTACATTAAGGTTACATTAGCTACCATGTAAATACAGGGAAATAATGTTTAGCTGTAAAAGTTACAGCTGCCCCTATAAACTATCCACTTACAGCCCTTCGCCATACTGTGTCATCTTATACTTTTGCATAGCAATTTCTATACCACGAACACTGACAATATCATGTAATTAAATAGCAATTCCTATGTACTTACAATATTTTCACCATAGGTATTGCTATCTAGTTACATGGTAGTTAATGTAACCTCAATGTGAGGGTAATCTATAATTTTCACTTTGTAAACTTTATTTTCAAGCCTTCCTCTGTGTCTGTCTTGCACTATTCCAGGGTGAGCAGGGCTCCCACGGAGTTACAGGTCCAAGGGGACCTCAGGGAGAAGGATTCCCAGGGGTTAAGGTAAGGAAAGACACACAGAGATGCCTATAAAAAGGATGTCTTAGTCTTTTGAAGAGCACCACTGCTCCATAGGAAAACAATGGCACAGCTAGCTCAGAATGGTTTTAACGCTGATCATGCGTCACCGGTTTTAGGGTTACATTCATGACCTTGTGCTCATACAACTCCATGACAGGGTGACCGGGGCTCTGGAGGGGAGAGGGGGTTGAAAGGGGTTAAAGGTGACATGGGCGATCCAGGAGTCTCTGGCGAAGCAGTAAGTCCTATGCACTCAAGCCCTCTTTTGCTGATCTCATTAGTGGACATCGGTGGCTCACCATATGTTTTTGTTGTTGTAAAGGGACGGCAGGGAGTCAAAGGTGAAGCAGGGCTCACTGTAAGTACCTGATCTCGAATACCTTTAATAGACGCCAGTCCACTTAGAACTGAAAATGTAATCGTGAATTGTCATTTATTTTTCAGAGGGAAGACATCATTCGAATGATCAAGGAGATATGTGGTATAGTATTACATTTTTCGTTTTCCACAAGCATTTCCCAGTCTCTACAAAACACGTCTTTCCTGTATCTCCGAACTTATTTGCCTTGTTTAGCCACTAAAGTAAACATGTTCTTTACAGTGATTTTGGATATTCTCTCCCTGCTTCCCCAGGTTGTGGTATCAAGTGCAAGGAGAGGCCCATGGAACTGGTGTTTGTGATCGACAGCTCAGAGAGCGTGGGCCCGGAGAACTTTGAGATCATCAAGGACTTTGTGACGGCGCTGGTGGACCGGGTCACCGTGGGCCGAAACGCAACCAGAATCGGCCTGGTCCTTTACAGCCTGGAGGTCAAGCTGGAGTTCAACCTGGCCCGCCACATAAACAAACAAGACGTGAAGCAGGCCATCAGGAACATCCCCTATATGGGAGAGGGGACCTACACAGGCACTGCCATCCGCAAGGCCACCCAGGAAGCCTTCTTCAGCTCTCGCACTGGGGTCAGCAAGGTGGCCATTGTCATCACAGACGGACAGACAGACAAGCGGGAGCCTGTGAAGTTAGACATCGCCGTGCGGGAGGCGCACGCCGCCAACATCGAGATGTACGCTCTGGGGATTGTGAACACGTCAGACATCACGCAGGTCGAGTTTCTGAGGGAGCTAAACCTGATCGCATCAGACCCTGATGAAGAGCACATGTTCCTCATTGACGACTTCAACACTCTCCCAGGTATAAGATCAATTTGACTTCTTGAAAAATTGTTAGATTGCAATAGACTGCAATCAAACTAGTCAAACTAGTAGTCATTTGTCAGATCCTTATTTTGTAGACTGTAAGTTTATAGTACACTGCGTTTGCTAAATCAATCTAGCCATCCCAGTCCTATGGATGACAGCTTATCGTAATTTGGCCATTACCCCCCAGCTCTGGAATCCAAACTGGTCAGCCAGTTCTGTGAGGACGAACGTGGCGAGCTGATATACAACCGTATCACTAACGGTTACGGAAACAACGGCTACAAGAACAACTTGAATGGAAAATATTCCACTGGTAGCTATGGTTACGGGACCACCAACCAGGGGGGAATCCAAACTGGGCAGAGGACTGTCAACAGTGTTGGCAGTGGTGGCCAGAGCTATGGAGGGAGAGAAGGGACATCCCAAACTATTAACTCTGCCACAGATCAGGTCAATATCCAATTTCATAACTTTACTTAACATTCCATAACAGGTGTCACCATACAGGAGATGGCTTACAATTGCATTACAGTTCTCTAACACTTCACTGGTGATATAGGAATCATTTCCATAATGTGTTAATGTATGATTTCTTTCCCATCACAGATAGGGCAGCGGGAGAGAGGACATGATGGGGGTGTCGCGACCTCTGACCTGGAGACTGGTGGCAGGGACACATATAACCTCAACACCTCGTCCTCTTCCAGACCTGGGATTCCCAGTAGGGAGACATTGTCCTCCAATACAGGAGGCTCATCCTCCACATCAACCTCATCCTCCACATCAACCTCATCTTCATCCTCAGGAGCAGTCCAGTTTGTGCCAGCACCACGGCCAGCTCTTCCCCAAGGTAAATATCCAATATCCATTAGAGTTGCCTTAGCAGTAGTAGATCCAATTGTCTAAGACTGAAACGGTCCTAACGTAGCTTTACTACTCTAGAATAAGTGGCTGACATCATAAATACATGTGAACACATCACAAATCCATGTGCACAAATTGTGATATATTGTACAAAACAGATGCTTTCTTTCCACTTCAGAGTTTGTACCCCTGGACCCTCGTTGTGCCCTGATCCTGGACCAGGGTCCTTGCCGAGACTACAACATCCGCTGGTACTATGACAAACAGGCCAACGCCTGCGCCCAGTTTTGGTATGGGGGCTGTGAAGGCAACAAGAACCGCTTTGACACGGAGGAAGAGTGCAAGAGAATGTGTGTACTAGCCAGAGCCACAGGTACCTAAAGGTGCATTTCTCCGTCCGCCAGCATCTTAGCGTACAATTAGTGTCTGTTTAGGATTTTCATATTCATCATGTATTAAATGTATTTTTTACTTGATTTTTTAATATTTTTGTATAGATGGCTAAAAGAGAGCTTCTACTAACATGTTTGTTGTTATCATGTTGATTGTGTTTGAAGTTAGCCTAAAGCTCAGTCAGCATGGCGAGAGGTGGAGCACACCTGTAATATTGGACTGTTCCAGATTTGCCATTCTCTAAACCTGAAATGACTCTCCTCCCAACTTCTAGCACTTACTGTCCTGTCACTGCTCTCATTCATGTACAGCCGTGGCCAAAAGCATTGGGAGCGACATACATTTTGTGTTTGCAAAGCTTGCTGGGCCTTGCATAAAATGACTGCTAATGTAATTTCAGTAAGTCATATCATCAGCACAGGGGAAAGTGTGAAATCACTCTATCATTCTGATTGGATTTTAAGAGCAGACTGCTCTAAAAGAGGGGACTATTTGCATATATTGAAAATCTTCGCCCCAAAAAAGCTTTAACAAATATGAAATGTGCCTTATTGTGATTCCCGTATTCTAAAAAAAACGTGCAAACATTTTCCTCAAATACTGAACTGCAAAACACAACATTTGTCATTGCCAAAACTTATGGCCACGACTGTAGTTAATCCTGACAAGATACCATTCTTATTGTTGTTTTGTCACATAAAAGAATAGAGCATCATACTTAATACTGGGGCATTTACTCTCACTCAGGTATGTAGATACGAGTTCAGGACAGCTTATTCTGTTTGGGTGAGTTTTTTTAATGGCTTTACAGAGATCTTGTGAGCATCATGTTTGTGCTGTGAAGTCTTTGCAAACTGTCTCTTGACCATTGGTGTGCTGCTGTATATCTATCTAACATTTCTAAGAAAGTCATATACAAAACAGTAGCACTGGTATGTATTTTGCTCATATAACCAAGAGTACCTCTTATGTACGTCAATGTAGAGTTGACCAACACCAATAACCACTAATACGGTTTATTTAACTGAGCCCTTCTAACAATGAAATGCACCTTTACATGTGCCGTTCATATTTAGGTGATACATGACCTTTCTGTATTTTTAGTTAGTGAAAACATCTACAGCTTCAAACATGATACATGGATACGCACTTTTGATTATTAAAGTCTACAGCAAGGATTTACTGTATTGTTTTGAAAAAAGTACATTGGAGATAGAACTCTATAACTGCTATCATGTTTTTTAAGACTTTCCTCGATGGAGATTTTTTTTTTTCAAAAGCCATGTGTAATGTAAACTGAGGCTCCTGGTATATTAGATCTTCAGCTGTGAATTGCAGTACATGTAGTTATCATGTTTTAGATCTTAACTATTTACCACAAGTGGGACCAAAGTTCTGTAACTTGTTTTTGCATTTGATTGTGTTTTTGATTTATATTTTCTTAATTAAAATATGATGTGTTATTACTGTACATGTGTTTTTGATTTTCTCTCCTTTAGATTATAAACCTTGTATTGGGTATGTCATTTTACTACATTAATGCACATATAGCTGTGTAGGGCCCTCTGCTGGTTGAAATATAATCTTGCTTAATGCCACTAGAGCAAACATAATTGTCGTGCTAGGCTACAAGAAAGACCATTATATCATCCTCTACTGCTAATCATCCACAGTCATCCATAACAGCTAATATACAGTATATCATCCCATACATTTTGAATAAAAGATAACAATTGGGTTTGAAGCGACGTGTCACCTGTTCTGTTTAAACTAATACTGTACACTTTGTACACCCAATGAACTAAACTAGCCTGTTACATTCAGATTTTTGGGGTGGATTAACATCTTATTATGTTTGTGGAACCAATGAACTGACCTTTTGAACTGAAGCTGCTTGGCTAATGAGTATGATGGCACTAGTGAGGTGACACTGCCCTCTTACTAAGACTGAGCTTACTTGCTCTTATGTCTGTCACACTCACTTCTACCCCAATACCATAGTCTGGTCTATATTTAGTAGCACCCACACAAGTGCACAAACTGTTACCTAACTCTGCAACACTTACACTAAACACGTTATCAAAATCCAGAAGTCTGTTTAGCTCACACGGATTCTATTCACACAGGAAATAGTAACTGGAAAAAGGAATATTAGAATTATTTTCTCAAATCATTGATAGTCCCCTGTCTTATACCTCTCTTTCTCATGTAGTTTCATACAAGTTTAAGGGTATTTAGGATGTTTGCATGAAGATAGTGTGTTATTTGATAAAGCAGTTATTTAAAGAACCTAGGCCAATGCCCCTTCCTATTTGTAGTTGAATGCTGACCTTTTGAACAATACAGCCAGGCAAAAGGAAGAACCATGCTGATTGGTGGAGAGAACTGCCTGTCAGGCTATCTCACCTGTTGACTGTGGACACAGCTGCCACCAACTCCAAAGCCATTTTTAGTACAAACCCTTGTTCATTCATTGGATGCAATTTAAATGGTAAAACACGCCACAGTACAAGAATCATAGTACTTTTTCTAGCGTTTCATAAACAGCATATTAATGAGTGTGTTGTAATTCAGTCTTGATTTATATAATTTTTCATGAGTTCAAGAAACATTAACTTTCATGAGTTCAAGAAACATAGTAAATTGAAAGGTTTCCATTCATACTGATTTTTGTCCTGTTTACAAAAGAAATTGCATATATTGTAAAGCAAGACCAAAAGTACTGCCTAATTTAGGTTAATCACAGACCAAAACACTTGTGTTGCCTTAAACACAGAAAAGAAAAGGGGCATGCTGAACTGCAAACTGTCATCATACCCTCAAATGTAGTTAGGATTCATCTAGCTACTAGCCGGTAGCTTAAATGAACAGCATTGTCATTCACTAATCACTGTTAGCTACAGGACACTGCCCTATCTGAATCATGGGTATATCCCCATACGGCCAGCTGCTTCTTTCAGTCTGTGACAGCTGCAAGGGGGCATTTGCCTGCCGATTTGGCCCAGGCAGATTCCTCTGGACTGAGGCAGGCTGGGGCAGGGGGCTATATTTAGAGGGGGACAGGATTAAATTGCAAGGCGTTCAGACTGGGAACTTTTTCTCTGCTCTGCCTTTTCTAGCCAGGACCAAGAACCAAGAGGACTTGTGGTCACCATCTCCCTCCTCTCCGCCATCCACCACTGTTTACCCTGCCTGACACACCATGGACCCCAAAGCCATCAAGGAGGAGCTACGTCTGTTCCAGAGCACCTTGCTCCAGGACGGCCTGAAGGAGCTGCTCAATGAGAACAAGTTTGTGGACTGCACTCTCAAGGTGGGCGACCGTAGCTTCCCCTGCCACAAGCTCATCATGTCCGCCTGCAGCCCTTACTTCAGAGAGGTATTCTTCACAGAGGATGGGAAAGAGCTGGAAGATACCAAAGAGGTGGTCCTGGAGGACGTCAACCCCTCCATCTTGGACATGGTCATACAGTACCTCTACTCAGCGGAGATCGACCTCACTGATGACAATGTGCAGGACATATTTGCCGTGGCCAACCGTTTCCAGATCCCCTCGGTGTTCACTGTGTGCGTCAACTACCTGCAGAAGAAGTTATCTTTGTCCAACTGCCTCGCTATCTTTAGGCTGGGCCTGGTTCTCAACTGCCCCAGACTAGCAGTGGCTGCCCGTGACTACATCGCTGACCGTTTCGAGTCCCTGGCCGATAACGAGGAGTTCCTCCAGCTGGCCGCCCACGAACTCTTCGCCGTCATTGGTGGCGATTCCCTCAACGTTGAAAGAGAGGAGGTCGTGTTTGAGGCGCTGATGAACTGGGTACGCAAAGACAAGGACAAGCGGGTCAAGGTTCTGCCCGACGCCTTCGAGTGCGTCCGCTTCCGCCTGCTGCCGGAGAAGTACTTCCACGACAAGGTGGAAATGGATGATATCATCAAAGCCGATCCCGAGCTTCAGAAGAAGATCCAAGTGATCAAGGAGGCATTCGGGGGGAAGCTTCCGGAGAAGCCCGAGAAGAAGGAGGGGGAGGAAGGAGCAGACAAAGTGGAGGGCGAGGAGGAGCAGAGCCTCTTCCCTGGTTTCCTAAACGATAACCGCAGACATGGCATGTACACCTGCGATCTCATCCTGATGGTCAACGACACGGCGGCGGTGGCATATGACGTGAATGAGAATGAGTGTTTCCTGGCAGCCTTGTCAGAGCAGATCCCCAAGAACCATGTGATTATGGCGTCCCAGAAGAACCAGCTGTTCCTCATTGGAGGACTGTTTGTAGACGAGGAGAACAAGGAGCAGCCTCTGCAGTGTTACTTCTACAAGGCAAGGACGCTTTTCTAAATGTTTGTCTCATCACTGACTTATGATACTGTGAAGCATATGTTTCCTAACTTGCGAGAACTATCAATTTCCAAACATAAAAACATACATTTCAAAAAGAATGATCTCAGACGTAACACGGATGTATTTCCAATATTAATTGAGTATTTTATAAAAATGTTATGTTATGCTTACGAGGGTCATACTGTAATTCAGTTCTGTACTTTCCCAATGGTACCCTATCCTTACAGTTGGACCCACTTTCAGCTGAATGGGAGGCTCTTCCACCCATGCCATCTCCCAGATGTCTGTTCAATATGGGGGAGAATGATAACCTTCTCTTTGTCGTGGCTGGAAAAGACCTCCAATCCAATGAGTCTTTGGACACTGTCATGTGCTTTGACACAGAGTAAGTGGGAACAATCTCAGTTTAATCTGTTAGAACACTGCCCATAGCCATATGGGACACTTTACCTGAAGTTTAGTATCTGATAAAAGTGATCCTTTCCATTAGATTTATTCCTATCAATATTCAACAAGAAAATGTACAATTCCTTAGATGTCAGACTTTGAAAGGTGTGTTGCAACTCACTGGTCTGTGAACCTCCCATTCTATGCTGACCTTGAACAGGAGGATGAAGTGGAGTGAGACCAAAAAGCTGCCTCTGAAGATCCATGGTCACTCTGTGGTCTCCAATAAAGGTCTTGTCTACTGCATTGGAGGAAAAACAGATGACAAGTAAGTGTGTGTGTTTGTGTGTGTGTGTGTGTGGTAAACCATATGACCATATGGTGTGAGTGGCCAGCAGCTGTTTCTGGTCTATCGTTATAATCTCTTTGACAGACCATTGAGTCAATGCAGAGTACTCTGTTACTTCTCAAAGATAAGTACACAAATAAAGCCAAAAATAGCAGGTATGTTTTGTTTCACACAGAACCACACTTTGCATGTTTGCATGTATTTGCTGAATGCAATGTATAATAGACAAGTCATAAATAAAATTAACATTTGTACAAGAACAAATAGATTGACAGGTAAATTCACATGTGGAAACTCCTTCTGCCCCACAGCAAAGCCCTGAACAAGATGTTCGTCTACAACCACAAACAGTCAGATTGGAGAGAGCTGGGTGCCATGAAGACAGCCAGGGCCATGTTCGGAGCAATCATTCATAATGGGAAGATTGTGGTGGCCGGTGGTGTCAATGAGGAAGGCCTCACTGCTGCCTGCGAGACCTATGACTTTGAAACAAACAAGTACGAATATTTGGTCTATTTCGCTGTTTATCCACACATTTAATCAAGGTATAGAAAACATTTGTACCCTCAACCCTTCTGATCTACTGCTCACTCCTGCCCACCCCATCGTGATGGATCTTTCTTCCCCAGATGGACAGAGTCCACAGAGTTTCCCCAGGAGCGCAGCTCATTGAACCTGGTGAGCAGTGGGGGGGCCCTGTATGCCGTGGGGGGCTTCACCATCATCCAGATGGAAAACAAAGAGGTGGCCCCATCAGAGGTCACTGACGTCTGGCTGTAAGTGCTTCCCCCAGTATATTTCACCTTTTGTAATGCTTAAATAACACCTTTCTTAATCTTAAATGATGATGACAATGGAATGTTTTTCTGTCTGTTTTTATCTCCATTTATTTCCGCACCTGTTGAATTGGTTGTTTTCCTTTCCGTAGGTATGAGGAAGACAAGAACCAGTGGAGTGGTATGCTGAGGGAAATGCGTTACGCGGCTGGATCCTCATGTGTTTCCATGCGCCTCAACCCTGCCAGAATGGCCAAACTCTAGAAACATCTTTATTCTAGCTAATATTGAGGTTTCTTTTTCATGACAACTTAAATTTGGACTCTGTCAGTTATGTCTGAAATTCTGCCATCACCGTATCTCCTTTACTGAGGTTGTGATACAAAAATAACTATATTACAATAGCAATCACTCATTCTGAGAAGACTGTCAGTACAGTCAACCTCTAAACCATTTCCCTCTTAATAACTCTATAATAACTCTATTCACACCATTTCTAGTTTTTTGTAAAATAAACATTTTTAAACTCCTGTTGGTTTTTTCAGATTATTACTTTTTGTCACACAAATTTTCAAACTATTGATGGTTTGTCCTGTAAGAGAGGGGAATTCTAGGCGTGGCACATTTCACACAATTAAATGTCTGCAGCTTATGTCGGCTTAGGAGCAGTTCTAGACATATGTGAAGCCCTCTGTGACATTGCTTGTAAAAAGGGTTATTCAAAGGAAATGTGATTTGATTTGATTCAAATAAAACAAAACAACAGCTGCTCCCACAACTTCATGGGAAGGTTAGGAGTTTTGGAGAAACCACATCGTGCTCCAGGGGACTCCTGATGATGTGGACCCTGTAAATAAGAACCAGCCAACACAGGACACAGGGACACCTACTGGAGTCTAAGGGGTTGTATCAGGAGGGATACTCTTGGCAGAATAGCCCGTGCAAACAATGATCTATGTACAAAATACAAACTCCATGCATGTTCTTGACCACCTCATGACCATTAAGTTGATGGCAATACAATAGCTAACATATGAGGTGTGCTTGATCCAATTAAGATATATGACTTAGGGCAGTCTGAACCTGCAATCAGAGAAAATACGAATGCATCAGAAGGAGATTGTCAAGGCTTCATTAAGTTAGTGCTGTACCGTTCTATCTTTGGAATATCTGATGACTGAGTTTACTGCCCTGCAATCATCTTGCTAGCTACAACAACAATTGCATTTCAGATTGGCTCCAGATTAGGACATTTACGAAACTTCTTCTCAGGCTTCTTATGTTGGGAAACTGTTACTATACATGTTCATCTGTTTAGAACAATGGCATTACAGTCAAGTTTAAAAAGTGAAAGCTATGGAATTCCAATCCAATGACTCAGTTCAGGCATGAAGTCACAACCAGGGATGGTAGGGGTTCCACCTTTGATACACTCCACTACTGTAACTGGAACGTAGAGGCCCACTGCTTACTTCCCTGTATATAAACGTAGTTAAAATCAATTGCGCTTCTAAAAGTTTTTGATAGGCTACAGAAGGAATGATGTGTGCAATGTAAAATTTGGATTTATTTAGAATTTAGATTTAGAACATAGGATTTAGGTCAAAATGATAAGAACTGTGGAGCGGATCAGGACCAATCATTCCAATGTCGCCTACCTAAATAGCCTACCTGCAGGCTTGATGCAAAAGGCAAATAAGCTTAAACACAAGGTTTTAATATGGAACCGAAATTCAGGGCTTTGCGAATTTGTTGTCAAGTCTTCACGGTTATCAAAGCCTACGGGAAACATGTTAATAAAAGAACAGAAAATTCAGTCGACAAAGCGAGGGAACACTTGAGCCCTGCACCACTTACTACCGTGGAAGAAGTGTCCTATCTTGGCCAACTACACCAATTTCAGTTCAGAAACCTGCAATACTGGGTATTTCAATGGAAGACTTTTTTTGGCGATTGGACAACACGTTGTTTGCAGGCAAAAAAAATTTGGCTGGCCACCAATGTCAAATTACTGTACATGACTAATTGTTTCCTTTTAAACTCACTGAGACAGATGATATGGCATTAGCAGGTGTCTTTGTATCAGTGATGAAAAGGAGGGAGGTAGCCTAGACATAGGGAGGGGAAGGAGGGATGGTAGAGTTAGGGATGGAGGAAGGTAGTGTTGACAAGTGTGAACATGAGAAGCAGAAGTCTTGAGGCAACCGAGATAGCGTTTCCATCGTCTGTGAGTATCTGTCAAAACTTAAGCTAAATAGCCATGCACCAAGGGTTTTTGTATCCAAATATTGTATTGTACGTTTTCTTTGTTTTTGTTATATTCTGAAAGTTAAAAATTAAGGTTTGAGGTTCTTAATAGTTTTTGTATATTTGCCCTGAGAAAAATAAATGCTTGTGTTTGTGTGACTGGCAGAGAAAAAACTTAACATAAATATTTATAAGTCTGGCATATACGTAATTATAATTCCAACAATTGTCTGTCTGTCTTGATAATGTAAAATGAGGATATTACACTTACATGTGTATTTTTATTTCTTTCTTTTTGGCAAATTAAAACAATAAATGCTTAGGAGTGGTCATAATATGCACAATCACAAAACATTATTTAATACTGATTACTTTGTTTCTGTCAGGATCCTCTCCACACCCACTCCAACACCTACCATGTCTGCTAGTCTGATCTACTACAATGACGAGACAGACCCCAACTGCACCAATGTGGACAGATTAACAAAACGCTATTATCTGCCCGTCATGTACACCCTCATCTTCATTGTGGGCCTGGTGGGTAACCTCCTCGCCATTAGCACATACCTGGTGAAGTTACGACCGTGGACAAGCAGCAGCATCATCATGGTGAACCTGGCGGTGACCGACCTCCTCTACGTCCTCAGCATGCCCTTCCTGGTCTACTACTACACCAACGGAGACTCGTGGACCCTAGGAGACTTCATGTGTCGCTTTGTACGGTTTGGCTTCCATTTCAACCTGTACGGCAGCATCCTCTTTCTCACCTGTCTGGCCGTGTTCCGATACATGGTGGTGAAATACCCTCTGAGGACCCCGCAGATACAGCAGAAGAGATGGAGCATCCTGGCATGTGCGTTGGTCTGGGTGATTGCCGCCGCTGAGGTTATTCCCATGCTAACTATGATAAGTATGGTAGAGACTAACAACAAGACATACTGCCTGGACTTTGCCAGTAACGACCCTGCTGTGCTGTGGTGGTACGGCTGGCTTCTCACAGTCATGGGGTTTCTCCTGCCTCTAGTGGTGGTGTGTGTGTGTTGTGCCGGCATCTTCCGAGAGCTGGCTAAAGGGCCGTACACGCAGAACCCCAGGCGGGCGCGAGCACGCCGCACCAACGTGGTGATACTGGCCGTGTTTGTGGTGTGCTTCCTCCCCTACCACGTTCTGCGCGTGCTGAGAGTGGACACGCGCAGGAAGCCAGAGACGCCGTGCATGCTGGATCGTGGAGTCCACGCGGCCTACATCCTCTCTCGACCTCTGGCGGGTCTCAATACCTTCTTCAACCTGGCACTGTACACACTGGCAGGAGACAAGTTTCAACAGGCCTTCCAAAGTATGTTCAAACTGAAAAACGCCAAGTCCAGATTTAATTTGGCAGTCATCTCCAGACCCAACACTGCGACTGAAAGCATGTAGCTGTCTATCAGAATTTGGTCGATACGATACTATACATTTCTTGTGGATGGGCAGTAAACATCATGATTTGGTAGTAAAACCAAAGCTGTAATGTACTGCACTGTAATTCTGGTCTATTGTGTATGGGCGTGTACCACCTATCGAGAATTGGCATTGTCTGGGTAAAACACCTTGAATGCTATGCGAGGAGGAAGTTAGATGCCAAAGTCGGTGCTTACTGTAAATTAGATAAGAATTTATCCTGTCACAATACTTCCATTGAAAATATAATCCTCCCAGTTTCCTTTGTTTTTGTAACGCATGTGAAAGACCTAAGGCTTTGATCTGATTAAGGAACGTCATGTGACTGATGAATGATTTCCTTACCTCATAGAAACTATGTTGTCCTTGTGAGGTATGTTGACATTCTGTCTTCTTTAGAGAGTTGTAGAGACCAGCGCCATTACCTCGAAGGGGAACTCTTTGAGGAAACAAAGGCCGAAACCTCAGCTTCTAATTGAGCTTGCAAAACAAAACGATTGTTTTGGAGCATAGCAACAGTGTTTTACAATGACCTATAAAACATTTCCAATAACAACCTATGATTCATCTTAGCACCTAGTTAATTTGTCTTTCCTCATGACCAGACAGATAAATAGACCAATTATGCCCCTAGAACAACACAACGTGTCACCCACTGTCATTCTGTAGCATCCCCCTTTAAATTCCAGGTCATGCCCACTATACAGGAACAAGGTATGCTGAAACAAAGTGCATTGTTCAATATCAGTTTATCAAAAATGTAACAAGTAGCATAAATCAGTGTCAAAGTGTGAGATATGTTGTCTATTTAGAATTATTGCCATCTGCCAATGTCGTGCCTCATTTGGTAATCAATCACCTATATGGACACACTCACCTATCACTCACTGGTACAGTTAGCTAGTTGGACACAGTTCCTCTGCAGTCTGAAGATATATAATACAAGTTGCAGTCTTTAATGATGAGATTATTATATTGAAGTAAAAGGAAATGAGATATAAAATGAGATATAAAATTCACATTATGGCATATGCATTTGGTTTGTGGGGACTATTCTGTATGATACAATGTATGACTCATAATTAAACTGTGTGGGTTGGAAGTGAATTATTTTGAGTTTTAGATGACTTTTAGACGTTTTCACGCCACGTTTTAGAGAGCTGAGCTGGTACCTCTTCTAACTCAGACTCTGACACAACCGAGAACCACATATATTACTCATCTTTCAAACCTGCCTTGGAATGATTCTAGGAAGGGTTGCTGGAATGCTATCAATCACATAACAATGTCGAGGCAGAACCTTCAGTTTTACAGGACAATGGCAAGTATCGTTTCACTTTTACAGAACATATCAAGGTTAGTGTCATTCAAATAAGAAAAAAATATTTTCTAATGGTTGAAGAATGGCAGTTTCGAGGGACTTTTCCCCACTCGTGACAGGAACTGAGTTGGCCTGCCTGGCTAACAGTGGCTTTCAGATTTACTGTAAAAACGATTCTTTAAATCTTTTGTCAGACTCTTTCCGACTACGATAGCCAAGGGAGCTAGAGAGGGGGTATTATTGTATAACGACACACTTATAGTACTCCCCCTCCCTCTGCTCTATTTCCTACTCCTCCTACCTCTACATCCTCTCCTCCTCTGATTCTGTTCTCAAGCTTCTGAGTGTTAGGCTGTCCCAAACGCATAAAGCAGAATCATTTTCCCTAAATAGGATCTGTATTTTGTGTCCCGGTGGTCCCACATCTCTTGGGGCTTTAGACAATGTATTCACAAAAGCCTACAAGGAAGTCTTTCAAAACATAATCGTGGGTAGGCATGCAGAGCTGAGAATCTGTTGTGGGAGTGACACATGGCCAATCAAGCTTTAAGTGATCAATTTGAAGCTGTATTGACAGTGAATAATGTGTAATGGTTGAAATACCTCTGTGCCCCGTGTTATGAAAGGACTCCAATCGTTTCTGACAGCCTGTCTATAACGCCCCCTGCGGTTTCATCAGCCTGTGTTTGAGGGTGGAAGAATGCGTGTGTACGAGACTATGAATCTAAAATGTTGAGTGTGAATGGTGCCTTATCATAAAGAGCTAACATGTCATGAATATCATAAAGAGAAGAAGAATTCCCCACGACACACGCACACTCACACACACACACACACACACTCACACATAAAGCCCAGGTGCAAATACATTCCATAAAGCACAAATGCACACATTTATTGGACTTCTCTACTGCAAAAAAATGTATTCTTATATTCCTTGATGCGTACTGAACTGTCATTGGACACCATGTTGAAAGGTAATTGAATAAAGTCAAAACAGGGCAACAGGTTTAAATAACAAAAAAGTGAAATGCACAATGAGACAATGCATCTTGCATTATGACTAGTTTTACTAAAGGCATACATTAAACACAATAAGACACTAGTGGTCAGTCCAAGATAACTCTTGCAAGACTCATCTGCATAGCTGTACTAGAGCAGGCCTCAGAGCAGCCAAAGTACAGGCAAGTCCAAGATGGAGCTGCTTAAAGAGTTCCAGATTTGGAGAAGAACTAGAGAGAGAGGAACGGGGTTTAGAAAGACAGAGAAGCGAAAACAACTTGAGAAGACAGCCTTTCCTCCCCCTCGGCCAGCTGCTACACACCCAGTCCTCCTCTCACCAGCGTACCACTTGGCTACCGTAGTCCTCGGTGGTCCCTACCGCCTCGTCCTCCTCAAGCCTCCTGCGCTGCGAGGCGGCGGCTGTGTGCTGCCGCTTCCTCGCCAGCCTCCGCCTCAGCCTCTCCTCCAGGTGCTGTCTCTGGCGGCTGTACTGGTAGCGCCGCAGGAAGAGCTCTTTGGCATACTCGTACAGCTCCACGTCCAGCGCGTTGAGGCCCTCGATGCGACGCCGCAACTCCCCTTCCCCGACGCCCACGGTGGACGCCCGCGTGCTGTTGAGCTGCGTGAAGGCCTGGATGAAGCGCAGGCCAAACGTCCGCTCGAACAGGAACTGCGTCTTGCGCTGGAACTCTGTCAGGCCGTAGAAGGCCATGTTCCGGAGGTTGGCCTTGGCACTGGCCAGCAGGACGCGGCCACGCTCCTGCTCGCTCATGGAGGACAGGTTGTAGCAGCCCACCAGGCTGAGGTCGGCCAGCATGCGCACCTGCCGGTTGTTGGCCAGGTTGGAGGGGCAGTCCATGAACCCGTTCAGGGTGACGCCCGTCCAGTCATCACCGTGGTAACAGGCAGGCAGCTCGTCTTCGGTGGGTGAGCGGCCATCGCACATGTGGAGGGCGGTCTTCCAGGTGGCCCCACGCTGCACGTGCTTCCACTCGCTCAGGTAGCGGGAGACCGGATCCCTCAACATGGTGATGTAGTAGAAGTTCCTGCAGAAGCAGGAAGAGATAGAGGGACACAATGAGATGTGACACCACATGGGGACTATGTTGTGCATGAGCGCTGGGTCATTTGATTGTTGTTGTTAGTGAGCAAAGCATTCAACCAGCTGGAGGATTTCCGAAACATTTTGGTCAAAGTCTAACTAAAGTCTAATCAAAGTGTCACTTCTAGAATTTTGTTGTTGTTGTTGTGCATCCATCTTGATTCTGCGGTCAGAGCTCACTGTAGCGAACTATTATGGTCTATTCATTCTCCTACTTTCACTTGAGCAGAAAGAAACTCTCCTGCTATGCTAAGGATACAGTACAATGACCAGGCATCCATTTAAGAGAGTAAGGTTTTCCGGGCCATTACAGACTTTTCCTGACTCTTACTTATTAATTTACATTTACATTTAGTCATTTAGCAGACGCTCTTATCCAGAGCGACTTGCAGTAAGTACAGGGCAATTTCCCCAAATTCTGTAGTGGACTACAGAAGACTACAGAAGCAGGGAATCGAACTTGCAAACTTCAGATTACTAGCCCGACTCCCTCACCGCTCAGCCATCTGACTCCCTTTAGTGTACAAAATAACAGGGTGCCAAATGTTGGCTGTGCTAAAGTGTGTTATTTAGTCTCAATTTTCTACACAGCAGGGTTAAGCATTAGGACTAAGTATACTGTAGGATAGTTACAGGCAGCCATTATTTTTATGTCAAGACCAGAAAGACTACAGAAGTAGGTCATTACAATATGTCAGTGTATTCCTATTCTACCAGAGGTCAGCACAATTAGGTCATCATTATTTAGTACAGAATCCCAAAACACTGACACAACATGTCCTGATGGATATCCATAGTGCACTCTGTAAATAAAATCAAACCACTTTGGCACTGTGTGAAGGAGCCTTCGGACCCACACTGACAGAGATGCAGACGTTGAGATACCAGGAAGTGGAGCTGTTTGGTCTCCCTCATCTGCACGGCTAACCACAAGACAGTCTGATCGATATCTCTCTATGCATGGCTATTCATTCATTGTGACCTATTGACATAAAGCACGAAATGTCAGACACTTAGGTTACTTGTCTGGATCAAATATAGTGAAAGAGTGATTGTGAAGGTCAAGGTTGATCGCCAACAGTTGATCCCCAAAAATATCAATATCAATCAGTATCAAAAAGATGACATTAAACAACATCCCACCTTTATTCTCTCTAGGCTGGAAAAAGATGAGGTCAAATTGAATTATGCTATCAACCCCTTGGCACAGGCACAAAAAACACTACTCAAAGTTGACCAGCAGAGGGGAATGTGCAAGGGTTACCAAATTCTACAGTAAAACATAGAAAGACAAACCAACCATATCTTTGGAAATGCTACCCTCCAAACAAAAATTACAGTTATATGAATATCCTCCACTATCCAACTGGCCGTTGCTCCATGGTCATTTAGATCCTAACATTAACCACTTGAATGAGAAAAAAACATATCTCTATTTAGACTTGTTACACTCAGTTATATTAAAACGACAATTAAATTTGATTACTTAATGGAACTGATTTTAACCCTATATTGAGAAAGGAATCATGTTTGACGAATCGTTCCTGCACAAACTCTACAGGGTTCCACAGAGAAACTATCATGAGAAGAGTCTGTAATACAGGGTTCCACAGAGAGACTATCATGGGAAGGGTCTGTAATACAGGGTTCCACAGAGAGACTATCATGGGAAGGGTCTGTAATACAGGGTTCCACAGAGAGACTATCATGGGAAGGGTCTGTAATACAGGGTTCCACAGAGAGACTATCATGGGCAGAGTCTGTAATATAGGGTTCCACAGAGAGACTATCATCGGCAGAGTCTGTATATGAGCAGAGCTTGTTTTGTTCTAACAGATCATTCCCCCAAAGGACTTCAATCCACACTGGGATTTAAAAAATATATATTTTCTTTCAGTAAGCATACAATGGGAAACGATAATAAAAGGAAACTCAAATGAACTTGGAAATTAGAATAACAAACAGCATGTAAAAAAAATATCTTATTCAACTATAGTATATTCACAATGCATCGATATTAGCAACATCTCTGACATGGTCAGCTAAAAGTTAACTTTTTCACTACCGGAGCAGTCGCCATAATCCACTAATAATATAAGAGTCTGTCTGTCATCCATGACTGATTGTTTGGTCCGATCCTGAAACACTTTGGCCACTCTAGGCAGACACACCGCTACATGAGGGGATATCTAGAGGAACCATATCAGATGGCTGTTTAAAGGAGCAATGGAGCAAATAGATTGAATCCTGATACCGGCGTTGGTGTTCTACATTTCACTAGATGCATATGATTACTCAAATTCCAATGAAGGGAAGAAAAAAAAGGAAGAAATAACATTCCTTGGCCTACATGTTATTATATATACTGTATATATTTTAGATATAAGTTATTCTTCCAGAATCTCTAATGCGTACTGTCAGAAATCTATTTTAAAAAGTTGGGTTAGAATGGTAAACACCCTCCACGCAGACAAATTGTCTGTTTTGTGTGCAGACGGCTGATCTTGTTGACCTGTATTGGAGACTTGGGAAGAAGCAGATACTAAATAACTGCATAACTCATTGTGACAATGTTCATTCTAATGACCCATTAGAGTAAAACCATACCATTTGTTTGTTTCTTATCAACACGGCCCTGCAAAAGCCAAATCTCTGTCAGATAACCTTGCAGTTAATGCCAAGTTGCAAACTCAATTCAACACATCCCCCTGATCCTCAGGTCACCTTAATCTTCACCACAAACAGATCCTCATTGATTTCCCAGGATGGCAGGGTGAACTTGACGCTTCTCTCTGTCTGCCTGCTCTGTGCCCTCAATGAGCTCAGGCCCTAACGAGGAGGAAATAAGGTGCAAGGGATCAATATCAGCACACTTCTCATCCAGGACTATCAAGGACGGCAGGCTTCCAGAGATGCCCATTCCTGGAAGCTGTGTGTTAACTGGTTTGTGAGAACACAGCTCCTTTCAGGTAGGCTTAGTGGTAACCATTACACCAGAATATGGAGCAGACACCTGCCCTGGATAGTCACTCACAAACACCCTACAGCAGGATCACCATTCAACCAAGGGTAAAGAGCTTCCTCCATCTTTCTGAAAGTTTAAACGTCAAAGTTCATAAAGGATTGTCGACTCTGGCATCCCTGCCTTTACGATCCTTTACCACTATGCAAGTGGAAGATAGAGGATGCGAGTAAGTCCACTTCACACCAGAACAACTCAAGAGTGTTGATGGGTGTCGAGACAGCCCCACACAGGAAGTACAAATCCAATTCAAAGGTGTAATAGCAGCAACGTCAACGCGGCAGCATTGCGTTACATTCTGTACATCTATAACCCCACACTGCCACCAAACACACACAAACAAACACACATAAACAGCTTCACATTCCCACATCCACCTCTCCCACACAATGGCCAACCTTATTCAGTTGACCAGCCACCAACCCTGACACCCAATAGATGTCCTGACACCTCACTGGAGTGTTGCTCGTCGAGCTCCCTGCAAAACATCTGAAGGGTGTTTGTAAACACACTTTATTTGTCACACCCAAAGAGGGGGGTGTCTGCCTTCTTTTCCTGTCCTTCTCCAGACAGGGGGCCATCTTGAAACTATGTGTCCTTAAACAGTGCTGGAAGTCTCAGAGTGTAAGTGCTGAGTGAGTGATAACCCAACAATGATGGATAACAGTACAGAATTAGAGAGAGTATCACAGTTGCACAGGTCATATCAGGATATGTGTAAGCAAATTACAACATCAGACCCTAGCAGAAGTAAATCCCAACTTCCCAGTTTGGGACATTACTGTAAAAGGACTCTAAACTACAGTAAGCAAATGTTTTCTATATTGTCTCATATGGAACAAAGATATTGTTGTTAACATCCTTTCCCCTCAATATATATATCATGGTGTAAGCCTTGATATTGGTAATATGAACGATCAGATGGAATGGTTTGGACTAGCAGTGTGGAGTCTGAGCCAGGCCATGTGGAGATGGGGGGGAATCCTGCCAGCTTGCCCCCCACCCCCCTGGAGGCCCACCTAATGATGTCTCACTGCACCACAGGGTAGGAAAGGGAGGGTGAGAGAGAGAAATAAAAAGAGAGAGAGAGGGAGAGAATATTAAGAGACAGACTGATAAAAGAAAGGTAGTGAGACAGACAGACAGACAGACAGATGGAATAAACTAACAAACCTGTAATAACCACTCAGGTTCTTTCCTTTTCATATCCAATCATGAATTGTCTTCTCTAAGGATGCTATAATCCATGATTATGATTCTGACATGGGAGGTACTGTAATATTTGTTTGACACAATGATTGATGTTTTACAACAGAAGGGAATAACGTACCCTTCTACTGTAGATACAGGGGTGTCTTAACAACCCTTTCCTGGCTGTCATAGAGTAATGGTGGCTTGCATATTTAATCTATTCATATTTTTGACTCATCTATCACTGCCTCATCAAGGGAGCTAGGCCAGTCAGGGCATGCACACACTAATACCCAAGTATTTACACACAGCTAAATGCTCTCGCTAACACACTCACTAACATACATGCAATGGGCATTCACAGTGAACTATTTTCTAGTCCCAAAGCCCACAGGAGAGAACAGACAGGGCATGTTACACAATCCGGCACAACGATCCGTTTCTGATGCAGTGGGAGACAGAAGGGGGGGGGGGGGGGCAGCGCTGTGCTGTGGTCTCCACTGGTCTCAGATCTGAAATGCTATTTTTGGAGGGCGAGGAAAAAGCCCCAGGGATGCTGGTGTGGAGACAAGAGAAAAATGAGAATTTTACGGGTAGATTTGATGAGGTGTGTGAGCATGTCCATGATTATGAAAAGAGAAAATAGACGTTCGGAGCAACTGCAAATGATACTACTACTAAAACTGTTGTCACTTTATTTCTTTAGTAAGTTCTTTAGTTCTTTTTGACACCTTTGGAACTTTTCATCATCACATGTTTATTATCATAAAAACACTGTAATACAGGGGGTGAAATATTGACATTTCTGATGCAAAGAAATCAGAAAAAACATAAAGGAAAAATAAGTTTGATTTCCATCCATCCATATCAGATCCCCAGGCATAGTTACATGTCTCATCTGCCAATCTGGATATCCTACATAATCTCCCTCCCCAGATAATAAACTTGTCTTTGGGCATTCCTAATCTCCCTTAAGGATGGTGTGGGGTTTATCCAGATCCTCTCAAAATACCTCACCAGAACGCCAGACAGATGTATGCATGCTCTGATTTCCACAACAGGGTATTTTCACAATACTGTCTGTCTGTAGGTAAGTATTATGGGATGAATAGTTGTGTGTATAATAACATTTTATACAAGAATCCCATCAGTCGCAATAGTCTGTTTAAAGGGAGCATTACAGAGTCTGCATCATAAACGCTGTCCACTCCATTTAGTGAACACCCTCTGACAGAGTGACCTTTCGGGGGTCTCTCTCTCTCCCTCTCTTTTCGCGAATCAACTGCTAAAACCATGCCCTGGGCTCCATTTTCACCTAAATCATGTGTTAAAAGGCAAGCAACTGTTGGAACCAACAACCCCCATGCACCGGTCACATCTTCTAGATTGTACCCTCAACAAACCCTGAACAAATAGCCTGGCCTTAGATAATGATGTTGTATTCAGAACTTACAAAGTAGTTCTCTTTACACTGTAGCTGACTCTGTGCATCCATGATGTAGCCTATGGAACATGGAGGAATCTAGAACGAGCTACTCACACCTCATATAGAGGCATCTGCTGCGGAGCAGTGGTCCGCCAACATTTAAATCTATTTCCTGTATCCATCAGCCTCCATCATCAACGCCTTAGTTTTTATTTTAGCGCCCCCCCACCCCCCTTCTGCCCCATCCTATCCCCCTGTCCCCCCCCCCCCCCCAGACTTCTGACATTCATGGTGATGTTATACACTCTATAGGACCCTAAAGCACCACTCCCAGGTTTCTCTACTGTGTTGAGAATGTCAGTTGAGTTTGTAAATGTGGGTAGGGGTAGGCTTACACCATGTCTGTGCCAACCACTGAATTGAGGAGTGTGATTTTAATTTCAATAACATCTACGTATCTGTGGAGAAGGGGAGGGGGGGTGTATTCTTTTCAATGAAATCCTTCTCTATTGTCTCTACATGGGTTTGGGATTTAACTCTTACTTAAGATACTGACATAGCCAAATGTGGAGCCAGATTAATGTCTGAAATTTGCCACCAGATGTATTTTTACCCACACTGTGAGCTTTGGACCTCTGTGAAATGTGGCGGAAGATGAAGATGACCTAAGTCCTAGTGAGTCTTCTGGCCTGTATTTAACAATTTGATAATATATGATTGCAAAAAGGAATTTCACTACAGATTAAAACCGTATAGGCTGAATAATGGATTTCAGTCATCTGAAAAAGTTGCATGCCATAGACCATTGCAAACAGATGGACAAGGCTGAAGGATTGTGTGTTGGACTATGTCCAGTAACAGCTGGATCATTCTGAGTCAATGTAGGGAAAAATGTCTAGTCTCTAATAGTGTCTCATTCTTAAACATCACTCTTAACATTGGCTTTCGTGTATTCATTATGCATTAAACCAGTGGCTTGCCAAGCTGCCCTGACTACATGAACTCTAATAAGATTGACCATTGACCCCTAGCCTGTGTTTTCTTGTCTCTTTGGTCAAATAAAGAGATCTCTACTAAGGTCACACACTGTTCCTCCCCAGTGTTCTTCAGAGACCGTGCTAGGGTGGCCTGCTTATAACTACTGAGGCGGTTCTAAAAGAGGCTGGAACACACAGAACGTGTGAACAGCGTGCGGGCTACAACGGACCAACTGACCCATTATTCAGCTGATAATGGACTGTGTTCTTGCATGGCGCATGGGTAACCATGGTAGTGGCAGGAAAAAGGGGAGCTCTGTATAACACCAGGCCCAGTCAGTTCACTGTATGTTTCTTTGAAGCTGCAGGGTTGGTGATTAAGGATGTTAATCATCAACGATGTGTCCAATGCACATCGTGTTTCCAAAGCTCTCCCAGGCATGGTCTGGCTAGAAATTCCATGCCTTCGCAGAGTATGGCACTAGACCTGGGGAATAGGGAGGGCCTTCAGGAGGATAGTGAAGGTAGCTAGGGGCAACAGCAGTCAGATGGTGACTGGGTCTCGACAAGGTCCAGGACAGACACCTGCATGTTGGCATACATGTGCAGGCCTTGTTTTCGCTTAAACTCAGTACCAGAAAACTCAGAAGCTCCTCCGCAAATAGTTATTCCTATGTATTTCTAGTGTTCTGTCAGTGACAGAGATTGAAGTAACACAGTCTCAGTGAAACAGTTAGTGAGAAGTGAGTTGGTGATTAATTCTTTTGTGTTTTTATCCACTATATTCTTTATTGCGCCACTCAGGCAAAAACGGCCTAGTTACACAATATTGTGCTTCAATACTAAAACAATTTAAGAGCCTTATAGATTTGTGAGAAAGGAACTGCAGTTATATGGAAATATTGATGTACTTTCGTCATCAATGATCAGCGATGAAACATTTTGGGATTATGCATTCCCAGAAATACGCTTTCACCTAATATCCTCGTGAAGCATCCACCCCAAAGCTTTAAGGAGGGATCAAGACCCCACAAACAAACAAATGCAGTGTACACTTAGTCTCTTCCTTAGCAGGAAAGCGGCGAGATTACATATTATGGTATACTGTTTTACACAGCGCGCACGCGCATTTACGCAGGCACAAACACACAGCCTCTATAATTATGGTGAGAGATGAAAATCTGAAATAATTCTGACACCTCACCGTCGATTCCTTTGGACATTCTTCTTGTCTTTTTTATTCATCACTACTGGCACACAGTTTGTGAGCTCGGTCCAGTCTGCGTGCAACCCACAACTCCAACCCGTTGAGAACCTGGAGAACAGCCACGATTCCTCTTTGCCCGGGCGGTGACATGTGCATTTTTTCTGTTCAGGCATGCAGTCGCATGGTTGCTCGAGTTTAATGTTTTTAACAAGGTGCCGTCCGAAAGTGGTCCCCCCTGTCTTTTGAATGTGTAGAAACACAATAACGTCGTCTCCTTTGATGTTAAAGTCTATGCGGCGTTCAAGGTCTCGGTCAGTGAAATTGAATTTGGACTGGATCTTAGAAAAACCGTCTTTGTCGATCTCTTGGTCCACGAAAATGTATTTCCTTGAATGTTTGCTGAACACATCACTCAACCTTTCCCCGGTGCTGAAGTGACATGAGTTACTACCAGCGGGGCAGATATACTGGTATCCAATCATAACAAAAAGAACCCCCAGAATCGGAATCACCAAGAGTTTGTTCAACTTCTCCTCCATTGTGACTTGAAAAACGAGTCATGCCATTGAAGGGATATAAGTAGTCTGTGTCTTCCTTGTCTATACTATGATGTCTGATTCACGTTTCTTTAGGTTGTTTAGACTAAACTATTTTCATTCAGTGATGTGTTTTTTATGGTGTGTCATTTATATAGTACTAGGCTTACTTACGGATAACCCGCACTTCCAAAAACAGGTGTGAAACTTGACAAACGACGTCCACTGTGGTGCGATGCATATGGTCTCGTTAAAAAGATGCATATTTATTTTGCAAACAAAGTATGCAAATGATGAGATGCTGTTCAAATCCGCTAATGGGTCTTCTCTCAAGGACACTGTCAGATGCCTACAAACTGGCTTTAGAACACTACATAATCTCATAAAGAACGCAGGATGATGCTCCGACTGTTCTCTATGTAAAACACACTGTCCCGATTCAGCGTGCAAGCTCCTAATCTATAATGCCCACCAATCACAAGCTAGACATCACACTAGCTTGTCTTTCCCCTTCTCTTTCGAATTGTCTCTCTCCTTCTTCCCCCACCCCTCCCCTCTCTCTCTCTCTCTCTCTCTCTCTCTCTCTCTCTCCCTCTCTCTTATTCTCCATCTTACTCTTGCTCTTTCTAATTCCCCCCTGTCCTATCTCTTTCTCTCTTTCCGTCAGTTTGATATTGTGAAGAAGAGAGAGGATCATGCTGTTTAAAGTAGCACGACACAAGGTCCTGGGACGCCTTTGTTCTTTCTATGTCATGTAAAGATGAAGGAGCATGATAACAAAGCATTTTAATGTTTTATTGTGGAAAAGATGGATAAAAAAATAAACATATTTGGATGGGTAAATAATCGTATCCATGGCAGCTAGAACACTTCAACCCCTGCTTTCCCAGCTAATCACAAAACACAAAAACATGAACAGATTGAAGCAATTCATAGAATCCGATGTATTACTATGACAATGTTCTGGTAATAAATAACGATCAATGAAGTGGTGACTGGTTCAATGAAGGTACCATGGACACCTTTTCAGAACCATGGACAGGTCAAACAGCACTGGACCTAAAAAATCACTTGGAATATCACGAATGAAATCACATCTACAATTACACCCTGAAATGATTAAATACGGTCATGTTTTAATGAACATCACATGACAACATGCACCTGGTAAGCTTTAATGTCATGCACGTTTCTTAAGCTTTTACAGATTTCAGGCTTTGTGTTTGTTTTCCTGAAACGCCCTCCATCAAAGGCTTTACAGATTCACTTTACAGTTCAATTCAATCCTCTTTTTACAGGGGCTGTACCATCAAATGCCTTCTACCCTGAATCGCAGTATCATAATCTGGCTGCCCAACAGTCAACTCTAAACAAAGATGTAGTCTGCCAATGCCAGACAAGCAAAGAGCTTCTGCAATGCCCTAGAGATGTGTCAAAATGCACCATATTGTGTTACAGAGATGGACAGGACAACCATGAGCTCGATCATTTTACATGGAGGTGCCTGCTGATTTGCAATGCAGGGACCTCTGCTATCATAACATCTGCCTATAAACATTTATTCTGTTCCATGTTTGTACATAGTCACATGATTTCTGTCAAATTCTTTACGCTTTTGCTGTAATTTTTGTACCTACATATCTTAGCCATACTTTAAAATCATAGACATGGGTGTCTGCCCTTTCAGGGTTGAATCTAACCCCATGTTAATGCCAATGCAGCTAAACCACGGCAACATTGAATTTCATGAACACAATTTGGAATTATCCTCAAAAAGTCGCCTTTTCCCTCTGTGGTTGTTTGCAAGGTGATAAAAATGCCTTGTAATGTGCCTGTGTGGTCCTGATCTTTATGGGGCTCCCTCGGGCATGCTGTATGAGGAATAACCCCTCCAGGGTGCTGAGTCAGCACCATACTTCACCTCTGATGTATGGCCTCAACTGCTACCGCAGATTTCACGAAATTAGAATTGGATTTTGGGTCCAGTGTTATGGGGATATGGGCAAACTGACTTTGCTTTTTAACTTACACACAGATAAGACAGACTGGGCCAGAGCATAAAACAGGCCAGAAAAAGAGAGAAAATAGATAAAATGGTGGGAGTTTGTGGATATGGGTGTAAAACACCCTTATTTAATTCATATCTCACATAAAAAGGAATAGCATCTATGCTATGAATTTTTTCTTCCTTTCCGGGCCAGAAATAACAGTGACTCCCTGAAGGTCTGTTGTAGGGAGTCATGGCAGACTGTCTTGGTTTGGTTGCCTGTGATGTTCAGTGGGCTCTGTGAATGTAAAGTCACCACATGGATGAACCCCCTGCCCAGACACATAATAGGAAATCTCCCTCTCTTCCACTTGGCAGTGTATGAAAGCACTTTACCTCCTGCTCCCCATCGATCACAAGTAACAAGCTCTGATTGGTCCATTTACCATTTAGCGTGTGCCAATTATCCACATTGAAAAAGCCAAATTAGGTTTAAATTAACCTAGGTTCCACAGGAAGTATGTTGAGGCCTGTTGAGGTCACACATCAAATTGAGGTAAACGGAGGTATAGGGATGCATCACCTCCACTGTGCCATTACCTTGCCAACAAGCCAAATAGATGGAAGTGATTTCTCTATGCCACATCTGGTGAGGCTGCTGGGGTAAATTATTGTGCCACTGTAAGTCCAGGTGCCAACAAATAATTGTCAGTCGCTGAGCTGTAGCCTACTGTACATTCTGTCTTGTCCATTCAAAGATGAACGTTCAAAGGCATTTCCCAGTAATGTCTCCCTTCCTTGATCTTAAAGATAGTCTTTAGCTATTGAATGAGTGAGAGTGACTATTTTTTACTTTTGATTCTTCAAAAAGTTATGTGCATAATTTTGTGAGTTCCCTTCTAACTCAAAGGACAGCAAACACCATTTGAACCAAAAAATGAAACTTTGCTTTTTTAATGTGTTCACCATATATGTATGGCTAAAGTATGGGCAATAGACTATTACCAGCAATTGAAAAGTTCTGTTGCATCTTTGAATGGTTTATACTGTATCTGTCTTTGAATGTAGATGAACCCTTATCTAAATTAAATCCAAAACTCTATAGTATATCCACCTACTGTATACTGTACCTAAATCATTGTTGTTCCAACACAAAAGTCTTTCTGCAAATGACAATGACAAATGTACAGCTACTTGGGCTAGCTGAGTGTGATGGGTTTGTTTCTTTCTGGAGGTCAAGGACATATTCAATGACTATACCTGGATGTAAAAAATAAGTTAATTTTTTTCCACACCAAAGTTAAAGCCTTTTTTCATTTCTGAAACATCTGTTTCTGCTGTTACAGTTTTTACTACCATTGTTTATCTAAATGCTTGTCTGAGACTGGCAATGTGAATGAATTTATGCAATCATAATTTTCAGCTGTTCAGAACAGTGACAAGCTACTTGGATGGAGGTAAACAAGGTAAATGGTGCCCTTGAATGCAGTTTGAATTGCAGTAAGTCATTATCAACATAAAACACCTTCCCAAGAGGAGACATCGAGAGGCTTCAAAAGGACACGTTATTATTAGAATGCAGTCACATTTCACAGGATAGGAATACTGCACAGAGGAATCTTTGAAAGCTCGTTATTCCAGCAGACTGCTGAGGTAAGTGCATTAGACAACCGTACATCAAAGCCTAGATATATTCAGGCTGCACAAAATTGGATGGAATATGTACACAAATGGATTACTGCCCTGGGGTAAATACGTTGAATCTTGCTTATAGGAACATCCCTTTTGGCAGTACTCCTTCATCAGAGTGACATGGCATGATGATATTCAGAGACAAGAATCAAACCATGGCATTGTGTCCCTTTTAAACCTCTCATGAGTTCTGAGCAATCGATGAAGATCCAACACAATCCTCCTATGCATTGACATGCAGTCATCAGAGCTGTGGCAGGACAGCATAACAAGAACCGCATGCTGTATGTTCAGTGTCACAAACTGGCAAGGTTTCAAATAGGTTGAGCAGGATATTGCTCACTTTTATCCTGAACAATAAATGCGGCATTCACTCTAAATCTTCTCCTTAGAAGACATCTGCAAAGATCTGTGATTCATCTTTATGTGAACTTTTTTAGATTAGCAAAATAGACCCTGATATATTTTAAGGGTAGACCTTGGCTGCCTGTTACTTTATATCAGGAATCCTGCCAGCTAGAAACTTTAAAGACAGACGTCAAGACCTCACATTAAAAGTTCTCAGATTCACACATTTCTGTGGTACTTTACAGATTTCTCATTAGAAACAATAAGTTGTGGGTTGCCTCATTTAGAAGCATCACAGCACAGACAATTATTTTTGATGTTTTCAATGACTGCCCTGTGAGTTGAATTCTCTTGTGAACAGGTGTAATTGGGAGTCAGTCAAAGATGCAACTTACGGTCTATCCCTTTCATTTTGCTGCACACATCAAAGTGATGAAACAACTTAGGGAGAAAGTAATTGATTAGTCTGCACTGAATATCTGTGCCAGACGATTGCTACCCTTTTGCGGGTGAAATATTCATACAGTAGTCTCTTGCTGAGCTAGTTGCTTTGGATGTCAAAGAAGAAAGGCCTCCATGAATAAGTTATATTCTCTGTAAATGTTTAATCTTGCAGACACTAAGACTTGAAGCAAATGAAACGCTGTTTAACAGAAGATGGCTTTCAAAGCAGTACAATGGCTTGTCACAGGTCAACCACAGGTTGACTTCTGTCTGACCCCCAAGCACATGTAGCTTACATGTGCGGCCCTGTACTGTTACAAACGGAACCGGTTTTACATCAAAGGATTGTTATAGCACTAATAGGTTGTTTAAGAAGATTGTTCTTTGTTTTGCGATGTGTCTTTTAAGCCTTGAGAGATGATGTTTGAGTGGTGCAAAACAGCAAAGGCTTTATGTAATCTCCAAAAAACCCAGTACATAAAACAAGAACATAGGACTTTTTGTTCGTATAGCTGTGGAAATTTCAGCTCCCAAACCACTGTCCCACTTGGCATTTAAACATATGCCTGTGATAACATCATCTTTTCTTGAGCTTTTTTCTCCTGGCCTCCAGAGAAACCCTCTGAGCTCCTCTAAATGTCACATTAAGTGCTTCTCTTGTCCTGGTTTGACAGGAATGAGATCCTCTCAGAATTCTGAGTGAACTCGTCTGGAACTTTGCCAAGGTCTTATCAAACCAAAGTAGTGGATATCTTAACCTGACATCTAAAGTTGACCCAGAAGATTACAAAAAATGAGTCAGTCAAAATACTTTGGAAATGCCATATTCTTTTGAATTAAATATTCCTGGGGGACAGCTAGGCATTTACAAAAGTAATTGTTTAGGATAATTAGAAATGTAAGGGGTTAGGTCTCTGGAAGGTCCAGAGGCAGTAATGGCCCATGTGAACATTAGTGTATTGCTGCCACCTTCTGGACTGGAGGGTGATTGGGGCAGTTAGGACTACTTCACACCATGATACTTACTCCCACCACATTTTCCCTACATTTTGATATGATTTATAGAATACTTTATATACTTAATACTTCTAAATTGACTTTACTCATCCATCACATGAACACTAATAATGATTTATCATTAGAAACCAAAATTGTGACCGGTCATTGTCAAAACCATTCTCACATCTCTCTAATTGTTTGTGAACAAAGCAGCAGGTGATAGTGACACATATGTAATCTAACTACATGACAATACCTACTGTAACAAATTTGAAGTTACATAGGCACTGCCATGTATTGTCCTTTAAAAAAAAGGCTGGTGATGATACCTGTTTATCTAAAAAGTACTTTAGCAGTCATCGGAGACTAACACTCACACAGTCAACACGTTTAATCATTCAATGTTTTTATATTTTTAAATTTAGTTTATGTTCTATTGTTTTACTCGATGACTAATATCCACTAGATGGCAGCGTTGTCTCAGTGTTGATGCCAGTTCTCACAGAGCCTGAGATGCTTTATTCTCCCTCTGCTCTTTTCCTTGTCCTGTTCGTGTTTGTGTCTGTCCTTCTGTCATTTTATAGTTGCAAATCATTTAGTTTTTATGTCCTACAATGCCTGCCGCATCAATGTGTTTGTATCTTGCTATCTGTACACCAATTCTTGTACTCGCTGTGAAATGTTTGTACTGTTGATTGTTTTTTCTACAGGTACACTCTTGCAATCTTGTGGGGAGTTTCATGTTGTTCAATTGTAACTTGGTAAACTGCATGCTCTTATGGTTCTTCCCTTTGGCACTTATTTGGTTTTCCAACATGTATGCTTCATGTTTTGGCTGCTCGCAATGTTTGGGGCTATCTCGTTGTTATGATCAGTGACCTATGCTCTTTTGTAAAGCTCTCTCTTGAAAGTCGCTTTGGATAAAAGCGTCTGCTAAATGCATAAATGTAAATGTAGATCTTCAGAATCAGCAACAATGAAAATGCAGATCTATCTGTTCATAACAGTTTCTCCAGACTTCATCTTTACTCGATGCAAAAGTGGCAGTTCAGCTCAGTTCTATCTCCTCCATCTCTTCCGGATTTCTCCACAGAACTTCCCTCCTAGGGCATTAGAGAACCCCCTCATCGGTTGCTGGAGAAAAAAATCTAATCCTCAGACGGTCCTAAATTCCTCCAGATGCATCTTCATCTCCAATCCACCAATTTCTCCTCAAACTGTCCCCCTTAGCTCTTCCAAGCCAGCAGAGAGGTTGCGATTGAGGCAGACGATCAAAATCTCTTTCAAGAGCTCAATTTCCAACCCCCCCAGGAGAATGCTTGGGGCTGAGGATTTCTACAGCCTCACATCTGCCTGAAAGGAGTTAGCCTGTACACTATATGTCTTCTGTTCTTCTGTCTTTCTTGACTTGTCTTTAGAAAGTTTATTAAAGTGTTCTGTATGGAAACTTTATATACAATGCAGTGCCATGTCAATCATTGCCCTCTTAGCCTGTGTACAAAAAGCAAAAAGCCAATATGACCTATATTGTATTCTTTAGTACATTGTGTAAATCCCTTGTCACTACTGGTACAGTATTTAACTAATTAGCTTCCAGATTAATGTAAGGTACAGTAATAATATTTTTCAATCAATGCATGTATTACAATTTGATTTGTTAAACAACTATATAAAAGTTGTGTGCCTTGGCTAAACAGATGGGCTTTTTAGGTGCAAAACAGGGGAGGAGAAGATGAGGTTATCACTGTGTGGGGGGTCTCTTAGGGAAAGAAGAGGCTGGCCAGGAGAGGACCAAGGAGAAGCAGGGCCCTTTCATAAGGGAGACCTTCAAGTTCATCCTTCAGAATCAAAGACATTTTGTGGGATACAATTTGTATCCCTTTCATTTTGATTGCTGTGATTGAGCTTGGCCCAGGTAAATACAATCACCATTATTCTGTACAAAAAGGATCTGATTGTCCCATTTGTTATTCAAAGAAAGCAATTTCTTTTTTGTGTTTGTCCATATAACTGTAATACCTGTGTTGCAAGCTTGATTAATCTTTGAGACATAAAACCAACATGGAACTGACGTTCAGTACAGTATGTGTTTCTTATTGATCATGTAAAATGCATTTTCTCTAGAACATATCTTCAAACAGAGCAGTAGTGCTTTAAGCTAGTCTGTAGTCACTGCAGACTGAAAGAACACTTTTGCAGTGGTGGTTAATTGACCAGAATACATTACACCTCCAAACACCCAATATCTGCCTCTGGCAACAAAAATGTACTGCAACACACTGTGTGTGTGTGTGTGTGTGTGTGTGTGTGTGTGTGTGTGTGTGCGTGTGTGCATGTGTGTGTGTGTCATTCTGTCCCTCTGTTGGTCTGTCTGTCAGTCTGTGTGTGTGTGTGTGTGTGTGTGTGTGTGTGTGTGTGTGTGTGTGTGTGTGTGTGTGTGTGTGTGTGTGTGTGTTCAACATAATCTTTGGCCTGATTCCTGGCTGATAAATACATAATATGTAAGCATACAGCTCCAAACTACAGAAGCAGCAGTCAAGTTTCCCCATAGCATACACCCAGAGGCAACACCATTCCTCTGCATCGCAAGTGGAGCAATCAAAGAGCTGTATCTTTGAAGGTGGTCAGTTAGTCAGGCTTGTGCATACAGATGGATGAGACTTGTCTGCTGCGGTCTTCCCTGAGGCAAACCTCTGGTCAAATAGAAGGCCCCAACCCCCCCACCCCATCCCCCCCACCCCGTCAACCCCACCCCGCCACCCCCACATGTCCCCCCTGTCCCCACAGAACCCCACCTATTAGTCAAACCGAGACCGTCAGTCTCTGTGTTTGACCTCCCAGTCTACACACACAGACAAACACAAGGCAACACTGATAGAAATGTGAACCCTTGCAGACGGACACACACAGGCTGATTGCTAATGGACGGGGTGCTGTGAGGTGAATGTGTGCACAGCTACACTGATACAAAATGATAAGCAGACTTTATAGATCCAGACAGATGACAATGAATCCATGTGAGGTGCACGCTAACAAGCAACAAACACTCACTCCAGCGGATTATAATTTTTAATGACTTTTATTGACCACAATACATGGCATGACAAATATGTGTCCTGATATGTCTAATAGGTCTCATAATTACATTTAAATAATTTGGGGGGGATGTGGGCACAATCTTGCAAGGTGAAAAGAACATACTGTAGCATTTCATAAGAATATACCACATGTGGAAAGATGTGATAGGAATAGTTTCTCCCACAATCTCACATTTTGAGAATTCAGACTCAGGACTTGATAGATTGCTTTATGCAAGTGGATCAGTATCGTAATGACAGCAAATCTGTTACCTAGGAGGGATGGGAGGGTGTTACATGGTCAGGTGATTTTACCACAATCCCAAAAGTGTTCCCCCTAGTTATTACATTTCAAGAGCTAAACAGCCTATTGTCCTATTAACAAGACATAATCCAAATATCAGGATTTGTCCTACCAAGTGTGGTAATTGTAATCTATTATAATTATATTTGGTTGCTTTTAATAACCAACACTAGAGATATAACAACACTACGTTTGGGAAACTGGAGACACAATGAAGACCATGCAGGGAATACGGTACCTTGGGTTCCAATCCTTGCCCTCTTGGACTGGGCTCTGTGACAGCCATAGAAAAATGAAATGTTCTTAGTTTGGCCCTTCAACAGACATAACATACATTGGATTTGTCCAATGATCGTTGAGAGGGAGTATGTAGGCTGGCCTATGGTGGTCTGAGCAGCTGGGCTATCTGGGATAGCAGCGATAAAGGATTTAACTGCTCTGAGGTAGCCTCCACACTGAGATCAAACCCCGTCAAACACCTCCATAGACATTTTCTGAGCCCAGAAAATGCCTGCTCTGGAGATAGAGATCAGAATGAATTGGCACTTGAAGGGTAATTCAAGAATCAAAAATGTAATTATGCTATAAAATAGTTATAGTTGATAGGTGGGTTGTTGAGTGGTCATGGTACAGATGGTCACACCCTCTCAATTAACCAGGGAGTCAGGTGGCTGAGCGGTGAGGGAGTCGGGCTAGTAATCTGAAGGTTGCCAGTTCGATTCCCTGCTGTGTCAATTGACGTTGTGTCCTTGGGCAAGGCACTTCACCCTACTTGCCTCGGGGGAATGTCCCTGTACTTACTGTAAGTGCTCTGGATAAGAGCGTCTGCTAAATGACTAAATGTAAATGTAAACCATACATAAACAAACACACACAAATGCACACACAAACACACGCAAATGTTAAGTCACGGTGTGTGATTTGACATCTGGGAATAGTTCCTGCCACTCATCATCCACAATTTGGCATTTCACAAATAGTATTGATTAATTTAATCTTAGCATTTCAGGCAGCATGACAGCTGGGTGCACAGAGCTGCAACTCCATTGATCTCCAGCCTATTAAACCCTCTTGTGAGCATAATCGTTTTTGTGAGACCTTTTACAGCCGATTAATCAATACTTCAGTTTCAACACAAGGCAGAGGAGATGTCATATTGGAGCAGGCGCATCTTACACCTGCATAGCGTTCCCAGTTGCATAACAACAACTTCTCTCCATGTTTATGAGGAGAATAATTTAAGAGGAAATCGGAATATACGAAGGGGTGAATGTCAGGTCAAATATACTAATGTATATCAATCCAAATTATTTCCGCATATTTGTAACCAACTTAAATCACTTTGCTTTGTTGTTATGGTAAAAACTGTGACTGGAAATCCATTCCTTTAATGTCAGAACTGTCGAGAGGTTTTTAAATGTCATTCAGTCCAAATCCTTATGATTAAGATTAAATAATGTTATTTGGTAACCTTATATGCATTTTTATTCATAACGATTTGTTAATTCATAACTTCCTTATCAACATATGTTGTCCATAAATTCAAGGTACATTAAAAGACTAGGGTGAATGTAAATTTAATTACATCTTTACCTTCAAAACCGTACACAAAATATAGATTTTAGGGACTCACTAACTTAAAACTGTAAATTCAGAACGAAAGCTGGTTGATAAGCCATCGCAATAAAATGTGCCTTCGACATAATTTTATTTTGTCTCATTTCTTTTGACAAAATGAATTGATTCAGCTTGCACATTAATGTTCACAAATCAGAACATAAGTTCAGACAACAAACTTCAAGCATTTATAACATGACAGTAAGCAGTTCAGAGAAGAGCAGTTGGTAGAGCTTGTCAACTATTTAATGTTTTCCAATAAATAAATATATTCTAACTTAAAATAGAGCAAATCATTTCGGATTGCATTGGGTTATTGTATTCTCTTTTGCGAAAGCTTACATTTGGTCCTAACAATGACATTTTAACGAAATAAAGAAACAACAGGATTTTAGGTATATAAGTAACAGGCTACACGTCCAATGTACAGCATGTAAATACCAAAGTGGTCTTTAAGGACATACAGTTACAGGCCAGTATAAATCACATCACATTTGGGCCCATGCAGATATAATGCAAGACTTTTACAAGTCAAATAATATTGATCTACATTGACCTTTCGCATAGGCTAATACATCAACTAGGCTAATTTTGATAAAACAGAGAGGGAGCAGATAGGAAAATAAAAAGTACGATGCTGGTTTAAAAAAAGGTAATATACAATATATACATATTATGATTGACAATTTTTTAGTTTTTATGTACAACGTAGTGTAAAGGTCCGCATGGTTTTTAAAAGGGCAAAGTATCGAGGAATAGCTTGTCTATGATAGCGGGTGGAGGGACCAAGTCTTCCAGCTTCAAGTAGAAAATCCGTTGCAAACCCTGAGTACACAGCGTGCGAAGCTCAGGTAGTTTTTCCAACAGTTTTGATAAACGATGTGGTTGACAAAGATCTGCATCGTTTATATTTAGTTGGTCCTTCAAGCACTTCACTATCTTACTTTGAAGTTCTTCCACTCTCCTCGGTTCCTTTAATCCATGTCTCTCTGTGGCAACAACAGGTGCAATGCTTTTAAACACTTGAGGAAACACTGTAATCACAAGTAAGTAGGCCTCCATTTACTATCGCACACCTACCTGTCACGATGGCCAAAGCGGCTATACAAGAGAAAGTTGGAACGTCTATTTTCATGTCTTGCAGATTAGAAGAGAACTCCATGATGGTATCAACCCACTCTCCAAAGCCTCGCCTGCACTGGAACCGGTGCAAAACAAGTCCATTGCAAAATATTAGCTTTCCGTCCTTTGGGTCGGACCTGCAATTAACAACAGACCATGATTGTGGTTGGGGACGTAAACGTTCTTGAATTAAATAAGTCTGGTGACTTTTACGCATAGCTAACTTGCATGAAGTCTACACGCTACCTGTATGCCAGACGCAGGACGAAGAGCTCCAAGAACGCAGATTCGAAGAGAAGATCTTGATCCTGTTTTGTTAGCTCGATAAACCCTGGTATATTTTGCGCCCAACCACGAATGATATCCATGGCGTTGGTCAAGACGTCATAGAACTGCTGTATGTGCTGCACGTCGTCTCCGGCTGGGCCGTCGGGGTTAACTTGAAACTATGTATTAGAAGGTACATTCAGAGTTGAGAAATTGTAGTTTAAACTGTTCAGTAATTTAAATAACTGAAATCATTTCGATCAATGTGTGGACATTTCGGTTTTCTATAATTATTTCTGGATAGCTTGATAGAGTACGTGAGCTTATACTTACGTTGGAGTAGTCGAGTCGTGACAGAGAGGGGTTGGACTCCACATGGGCACTCACGAGCGCATTTAGGATGCTGACAGGTGGAGACGAATCCGGTGGACGTTTGGAAGGTAACCGACCTCGTCGACCCTTCAAATTCGCCGTCCTAACCACTGCATTCCATAGCATACAGGAAATACAGTTGAAAATGTTTTGTCATTTAACATTTGGGTGCAATGTATTTAAAGGACAGGTCTTCCATGCATAAACATTCCAGAAAGTGAACCAATTGCAAATGTAACTTTTTTTACCCTCCTTCACCATTCCCACAACAAGGCACTTTTGGAAGCGGCAATATTGACATCTATTTCTCCTTCGTTTGTCCACAGGGCAGTTTTTACCAGCTAAGCAAACGTATTTGGCGTTTTTCTGGACCGTGCGCTGTAAAGACATAGAAGAGGACGGTATACTAACTGCATACAAGATGTGTATATTAACATGCATTAGCAAAAAATTGACAGAGGCTTCAACTGAACTCTGACTCCTCTGGACTCTATGCAAATGTTATAAATTCTAACTGCGGATCAAGCAGAGTAAATATAGTTCCGTGTCCACTCATAACTTGGTGCTCTTTTAGGTGAAAAGAGAAGATTAATTATTTAGCGTCAGACACCTTGACCTGTCTACAGGTAGATAGTACTTAGCTTCCTGACACTACATAAACAATATAACCTATAAGTTCCTTATAGATCAGCCTAAGGCTCGACAATAGAATATTTTCCATATAATTATACCAATATTTCAAATTCATCACTTCATTTCAATTTGAGTAAATCCTGAATGCCTATAACAGACCAGCTAAAGGCTGTTCACAAAAATAGGGCAAATGTAATTTCGAATATATTCCTGATTGCATATATCATGGGCCCACTCTAATACTGTGACATGCTGCTCCAATGACATACATATCAAAGTTTTACTGCCGTTTCCTCCCAGAAGCGTACCTTAAAGAATCCCTTGCAGCCTTCACAGGTGCGCACGCCGTAGTGTTGGCATGCAGCATTATCTCCACACACCGCGCACAATCCATCATTACTGGGGGATCCCCGACTCGGCGGCGAAGGAACCTGATTATCCATAAAGTGGTGTCCGTGACCAAGTTGGAGTGAAGGAAACACTACGCCGTGTTGTTTCCGTAGCCCGCTGGCTCCAAAGATACCCTGACTCTCCAGTAAATGATGCGCGCACGGTGTATCCACGTGGAGAGCACCGTCAAATCTCATTTGACAAGTAGACGAGGAGTGGCCAGGTTGGGGTTGCTTTAAAGAAAACAAGGAGAATCTGGATAGAGCGTTTTTGCATTGGTCCATTCTGTGTGCCACGGTCAAATAATCCTGATGGAAGCTGCACCGGTGTCCCGAGTCATCCCATAGGCCGGCATGGCTGGCTGGACTTTGAAAATGAGTTGTGGTCGGTGTCTGTGGCGACGGTGACTTGTAGTATGCAGATCCAGGGGAAGTGAGCACTTCGTTGGACTGATGTAGTTGATGATGGGCTGGATGGTGGTATCCATGCACAGGGACATCCTCAACTTTGACGTAAGCCTGTTCTCCCGGAACGGACATTTGAAACAAACACGGCGACTTGACGTCGTAGCTGGAATTATAACTGTCCATCACAGCGCCGAAATTCGGAAGAGAGGTGGTGGCTGCGATTTCAGTATTAGTGAGGTCCATGCTGAATTTGACAAACTCCGGCGTCAAGAAGTCGCAGCTGTGTTCCTCGGCGGAGTGGATGCTTGAGCTCTGGGAAGCTGGGCTGGCTCCTTGAGGGGATGAGCCGCACTGAGCCTGAACGCAAGGCATTGTTTCTAATAAGAGAGGAAGATAACGTGCCCTTATGAATCGATTTGTGTCTTGGCATAATCCAACAAAATACAGACGAATATATAAATGAAGATCATGATCATTTGTTGAAACAAGTCCAGATGACACATTTAAAAAAACTTAAATACGCGTACATTGTCAGCAATATTCTCTGCACTCTTACCTTAAAATCAAATTACTTCTGGTTAGGTATGTCAGGAGTGATGCTCTAAATCCCCACTTGAATCTCCCTATAAATCATATAATGTAATTATCGACAGTCAGAAAGTAGATATTTACATACAATTTACTGGACAACTTGAGTGTCAATTATGTAGGCTACTGTAAGGTATATCTGTGCAAACAATCTAAATTAAATGTGACTGATAGCTATTTGTATGGCGACTACACATAGGCTACCATATTCCAAGTAAAACAATCAATAACGTACCTTACAGTGTACTCCGTAAAAGCATAATAAAAAATATATGGAGGAGAAACACCTTCCATGTACGCAATAGCCTACTATCCAGGAAAGCGATTTAGGAAAGGACATGGGTTTGTGACCGAGCAGCTTTGCGACTTGCCAGCAGAGTGGCCAAGACAGGCACCGACAATGTGCCTTTGTTTTTGTGTCTCTCACTTGGAGCGCGGTTGTGCACGTGCCAGAGAAATTCAGGACGTCACCCACTTTTACGCACAGGCTCCCATCACATTCCAATCCTAACCATGCTGGATGAATTTTACACCGAACTATTTTATCCTCGGATAACTTAGTTTTCAACTCAGACAATTGTTTTGTATCTTAAGGAATGTAATATTTTCTCATAAAGAGTATTCTATCATATTCCTTCGTTTGCATAGTCCTACATCGCAACACATAGAATTGAATGACATTCTTTTTTTAAAGTAGCCCATATCGGTGAGACTGAGAACATACTTCTGTTTCAGCAAATTTGTCACAATCTAACTGCAGCCTATGTGAAAGTAATTTACGCAGGTTAAATACTAGGTCACAAATTGTGCCAGTGTTTCTACCTTCTCAGATGTTGCAACCGTAGCTCAACAATACAATGCTAACCCCAACCTTAACGTTGATCTTGCTGTGAGCACAGAACCTGCTAATTGTGTACTGGTGGGAAGCAAAACATGACAGGACACCGACGTCTCATTTTTGTGATGGGGCGAGAAGTGTGTGGGAGTTTAAGATATTGTGCAATAGTTTCCCCCATCTACGTCACCATTTTAAACACCTACTAAAGCATGATTGGACAAGTTAACAACATGCGCAATCCCATTGGTCTTTCTGTTTGTCTGTTAGCTTGCATTCACTTCCTGGTTTTCTAGTAGATAGGAATAGGATAACACTGTCCTCAGCTGACGCCCTGCATCTTCGGGCGATATTGTCATCAATTGAGGCGTGAAAATCTGTAAGTAAAAATGCTAGATAGTTTAATTGGTCTATTATGTCGGTTTTAATATTTTTTTTATAACATTTTATCTTCATGATAAAATGTTGCGAAAAGGATAAACCTCATGTTGACTGCGGCTGAGAAAGCATTCCAGAAGCCATAAGACGATATCATATCAGTTACTCCATATAGCCAAATTACACTTATTTTCAGCAATGATAACTAAACGTTTAAACAACTTAGACTAGGGCTCATGCCTAAATGATCATAACTACGTAATTAGAGGTTAAGTGTAGCCCATTATAAGAACAAATCACTCGGATTGTGAACAGACGGTCTTCATTATGTAGCCTAGTTGCGCATTTAACTTCGCCTATAATTGAAGTTAATATGAGCATGTCTGTAATACTGTTATACATTCGAGAATCACTAGTATTTTGTTCAATTGTAGGCCTATGTCGTTTTTTATTAGTATTACTAGGCCTACAATGTTCATGCAGATTTCAAAATATATAGATATATATTTGTCCACATGAAACAAAATGCATGGACAAGGCTACTAAAGTTTAGGCCTAATCTAATGTTAAACTTTGTAGGTTATGAAGGGGGATACAGTAGGATAGTCAGAAATGGCGTTGGGTTCCAGGCGTGTTACACTTCTTCTTCCTCTGTCTTGCATGAGTCATTTCATTTACTCACAGAAAGAGACATGAGGTCATGTTGACTTTTGGCCAGGTGGTAAGTGAGAGTAACCCAAAGTGTGCCAGAGCAGTGACACACTCTCTAATTAAGTCACTGTAAGTTGTTGCTAAAGCCTGGCTGAGGAAAATACCCTCGTCATTCAACTAAAGATGAAATATCCCAGCACAGAACTTCCCAAGTCATGGGACTTGGAGAGACAGAGTATGCTTATAGCACTAGTGCCTGTGTATTTACTGGCAAACACATTCAGGCCCAGAATGTTACAGACAATTCCTTTTTCTACCCTTTGTCACTTTGCATAAGTGGTTATTCACGGTCACATACCTAAACACACAGTCATTTACTTTCTCTCTCTCTTTCACACGCATGCACACACACAGTTTACAAATGACCAATCTCATATCCTTCTACTGCTGCCAACATTACCTCTTCACGTGACCTCTTGCCCGTTGAGTCATCCCTCTGCCCAGTCCGATTGGCTCTTTGCTCTCCTATCATGACCACGCCCCATGATGCCCTGTCATGCCTTTCCAATATAACCCTGTGCCTGATTCAATACATTACTCCCACAGCCCCAGAGTAGTGGACTTGGAAAAGCTTTGTCTTCTTGTCTCCATCCTTTCATTCATCCACTTCTCTGCTGTGCATCTGTGTTTCAGGATCAATGGCTTTCCGGAAGGCTCTGAAACACACGGCCATCATAGGGAGTGGTGCGGTTGCCACTATTTTTGGCCTATCTCAGCTGTCGGAATACCGAAAGACACAGGTTGGTTAATGTACCTTCCTAACCATAGCAACTATGAATGGATATCAAGTCAAATTAGTGCTCTAGAGAGGTATTGACTGTGTGTGAGATTTAAGTTGGAGGTAAGGCCCAATCTGTGAGCTAGTAGTTTCTTATCCTTTCACTTGATCTGATGCCAGAGTTTAGTAATGACACAGTACAATCAATTTCTTAACAATAGGAATTGACTTGATAAATCTCTTGCCTTTTTTTATTTTAATTTTTAAGCAAGAGGACCTTGGGGTTTCTATTTGAGTCATAAGGGGAATGCAGGTCCCTAGTCCCTAATCAGAAGACAACCATGAGACTTCAGCGCCCTTCTATGAGCATGGCATGTGAAGCCTAAGCATTATACATAGCCTACAGTTACTGTACTAACTGGTATGGTAATCTGTTTTCAGGCTAGCACCACACACCTTTTTAGGCATGTCTTATCTAGACCCAGGAATGTGTTTTATGCAACCCCACTCAGGTGGATTATTGTTGCCGTGGTTATAATGGTGAATGCCAACAGCTTTGTGTGGCAAAAACGAATCCCTCAGTAATGGTGTTTGGTGTTATGTTATATTTTGACATGTTATGAGTATGCATGTTATGTTGTTTTACCATTTGTACATTCTGTTGTGTCAGATACATGGGTTACATTAAGTCGTGTCTTCTTTTGTCATGGCAAACATTGCATACAAACATCCAGAACTTGAATCATAACATCAATGACTTTTTAGCACATTTTTAGGAGATTATATCTATAGCCACCATATTCCTTTATGTACATTTGATCAAGTAAGCATTAGCAAGAGCTTGTCCCATGGGTATTTAGTTATTACACAGCTAAATTAATAAGGTCAAGTAGATGGAGATAATCAACAAGATCTTTGAGACAAACAAGGAAAAAAGCAAGCTGAGGAGCAGTGGGACTCCTGATTTTATTAGATTTGAGATCCAATCTGCGAAATATCCTGTTGATCGTTATCTAGGGTCTGTAGGTTAGTGTCTAAGGACAACTTTGGGAAACGGGCAAAGATGCCCACGCTGTGTTTCCACGGAAACCAGTCACTTGACTCTATTAATTAGGCAAAATGTGTTTCTTGAACAGCGGTGTGAATAGAAATGCTATGATTGGAAAAGAACGAAGCAAAGATCATAACCGTTCAGTCTTTGATCTGGACCTCAAGGGTCCATAAGGGCACCAACAGAATCCTTAAGGTTTTAAATAGCAAAGGAGTCACACTTCTGACGTTTGAGAGGGCAAAACAGGTGCCTATTCTGAACATAAACTATCTTGGTCAGCAAAGCTATTATTAGTCCATTCCAGTCCTCTGTGGAGCTTTTGACCCTTTGTTTGACCTAATGTTAACTTTGTTTTGTGTCCTGATGGAACGTTTGTCCCACAACGTCTCCTGAACCAAGCATGAATGGGTAAGCAAAAGTCAAAGCTGACTGACAAAGCAATAATCTACAATCAAGCATGCCAGAGACAGAACCTAACCCTTGAAATGTTAATCCTAATTGGATAAATAGCACTGTCTGTTGTCTCCTCTGAGGCAAGGGGACTGGCCGCTCTCGCCTCGCAAAGTTTTCACGGCAGCGGCCGATTGGTCATTTGCATGAGACACACCATGGTACTCATGTCCTTATGTTGATTGCAGGGAGAGGCCAGCGTCTAATCGTCTGTGGGTGTCAAATATGCACTGCCTTGGGAATAGACACTAATTATTTGATCTTGTTTGCTTTTACAGCCCTAAATTACGAACGCCCGGCTCTCATTTGCCTATTTGCAAGTCAAATTGACCGCTGTTTTCGAAAGCAGCTTGATGTAATCATTTGAGTCCAATTGCTCAATAGAAAATGAATAAAATGTAACATTATAAATACAATCCTTGACTTTCTCTGTGACCATCCATCAGTTCACTCACTCTCTCTTGATTTGACCATTTCCTTCCTCCAGATTTCTTTTGTGCCATTAAATACCAGATAACAAAACGTAGTGTAAGTGGACGTTGTCAGACGCTTCATAATGTGACCACGTACAACGTGTGTACGTGTGTGTGCGTGTGACTGTGTGTGCGTGTGCTGTATGATTGTGAATGTGTAATTGTGTGCTTGTGGGTGTGTGTGTGTTGTCCAGGCACGGCTGGCCTCGGTGGCAGCGGAGGGGGAGCTTAAGGTCCAGTACCCAGAGGAGCTGCCCTCTCGCCAGGCCCTGCTGTCCACCCTGCAGGACACGGACGAGTTTGACGTCCTCGTGGTGGGCGGAGGGGCCACAGGCTCGGGGTGTGCCTTAGAGGCCGTCACACGCGGTAAGAAAACGCAACGCAGGACAGACCACGACGTTTGACTGTACTGGGTGAACAACGGAAATGCAACCTCTGCTTTCGCTCTCCTTCAGTACGGCCAATATCAATACCACTGCTGTTACTCACTGGCTGTCCGTCTGTTTTTGTTTCTGTTTCCCTTTCTCCTTGCCTCTCGCTCTCCATCCCTGCTTTCCGCCGGCCTCGGTCGGCTCTTTCCTGTCTCTCGGCCTGCTCGTGTGTCCCTCTCCAGACCTTAAGACGGCCATGGTGGAAAGGAGCGATTTCTCCTCAGGCACCAGCAGCAGAAGCACCAAGCTCATCCACGGCGGCGTGCGCTACCTTCAGAAGGCCATCATGAAGCTGGACTACGAGCAGGTACACATGGGGTGTGCCGGAGGCCTCCGGTCAGGGTGGATTCTCAATCCGGGGTCGCTAAATAGCCTGTCTTTACCCCTTTGATACAGTATATGATGGTGAAAGAAGCCCTCCACGAGAGATCCAACCTGCTGCACATCGCCCCTCATCTTTCAGCCCCACTACCCATCATGCTGCCTGTCTACACGTAAGGCTGTCTCTCTCCCCTGCTCTAGAGAATTAGATGAATAGAAGTCAAATAAATCATTTTTTAGGTAAACCATCAGATGAATTGATTTCTTAGCATAAGGCCTTACAATGAAGGTCGCCCAGGATACACTCTGAGACAGTGGATTATAAATAAAGCTGAACAACAGACAAGAAGCTTACTGAAGATTAACAATGTGGAAACCGAATAGACAAATGAGGAACGTACTCTGTGTGTGTGTGTGTGTGTGTGTGTGTGCTGTATATCTGTGTACTAAGATGGTGGCAGCTGCCATACTACTGGGCAGGGATCAAGATGTATGACCTGGTGGCCGGGGCCCAGTGTCTGAAGAGCAGCTATGTCCTCAGCAAGACCAAGGCCCTGGAGCTCTTCCCTATGCTCAAGAAGGACAGGCTGGTGGGAGCTATCGTTTACTATGACGGTAGGACAACTTCTTTGTTGTTTTTTTAATATTTAAATGCATATTTTGACAGTATATTATCTGGGTAGTTAGTTCACTGGTTACCGGTCCTGTATAGAATTCAATTTAAAATCCTGGTCCTTACCTTTAGAGCCCTGCATGGTCAAGTTCCTCCCTACATCTTTGATGTGATACAGCTTCATACTCCTACTGGTAATCTGAGGTCATTAGGGCAAAAGCTATTAGTGGTTCCCTGTACCCATTTAAAAACTAGAGGGGATCCATCATTCCTAGCAGTGGCTCCTAGGCTGTGGAATGTTTTACCTCCCTTTATATGTTGTGCGACTTCTGTCGAAGCTTTTAAAAAGCAATTGAAGATTCTGCTATTCAAGCAGGCTTTTAGTTAGTCAAGGGGTTTTTAATGGTTGTTTGTCATGTTTTCTATTTAGAATGTATCTTAATTTGTGATGTTGTATTGCATTTTGTTGTGAAGCACTTTGGGATTTGTATGTGAGAGGTGCTATACAAACATGTTTTACTTACTTACTTACTTACTTACTTACTTACTTACTTACTTACTTACTTACTTACTTACTTACTTCAAGAAGTCATAAAGCCTGAAAGCTTGAAAATTATAATAGTTTTTTTAATAAACATTTTGTAACCAGAGCATTTTTTTCTGACGGAAAGTGCATTTCTTGAATTAAAGATTCTCAGGGTTTTATTGGGCCTGGGGTTTAGTACCAGTGACCTGTTGTGGTCTCCATTGGTCCCTGACTAAATATACCTGCTGGCGGCTGGTGTTCCTCTTTGAGCCCGGGGCTAAGGCTGGGATTGCCCCAGATTGGCATCAAGGAAAGACAACCATATGTTTGGACTCTGTCTGGCTCTGCAGAATTTGCCTTCTTTCTCTCACTCTGTTTTTCACACCATGTGAACACACAACTTTGTGTCCGAAGGCTACTTCATCTGTCAGACCTCATTAAGCATTCAGTGTTTATCCCTGAGAAAGCAAAGCCCCTGCATGTGTTTGTTTTCTGAGGGGTTACAGCTAACTGTACAGCTATCTTTTTTAGTGCTGGCTGGGAAAAGGGAATGGGTTCTAGCAAAGCAGCCCCCCCACACACACACACGCACATATGTGTGTGTGTCTGTGTGTGAAGTAAAAGGAGAAGGAACCTTTCTCCAATTATTCCATCTGGAACAATCATGCGTGTGACATTTGGGAATCTGACCTTCTCCAAAGCGAGCAGAACAAAGCATGGTGGTCGTAGTGACTAACTGCTGCTGTATGACTATCTCCTCCTCTACTTCCTCTCCAACTCTCCTTCTTAGACAACTGGTCTTTCAGCCTCTCTACCTCGCCCCTGGGGTGCTTTGTACACATTCCCCTCAGGGCTGTAGCCTCTAGACAGTTTGCACACACAAGACCAAACCGAGGCATAATCAAACGTAGCCAAAACACAACCTTTCCTCAAAACCGGCATCTCTCACTTTGAACAAATTTGATTGGCGCCACAGCGAGGTCAATTAGACCATTCATACTACTAATTTATGCATCCCTACTATCACATGTAATGTCATTTGATCTCATGATTGTTCCAAACATATATTTTTCTTCTATTTCTCATTTATATGTATATCCAGACTGTCTGTCAGCACCTACCCAATTTGCATCAGACAGTGAGCCAATCACCACAGGGTATTGTTTAGAATAGCGGGCGGGCGTCTGTGGTCATGCTTGCCAGGCGTAGTCTTGTCCTAACAGGAGGTGTCAGCCCAGCCAAGCGCGCCCCGCCCTGCTAGACCAGGAGGGGGAGGGGGCTCTGACTGCAGGTCATGAGCCTGTCACAATTGTCCCATCATCCCTCTTGTACTGGGCCTCGGCCTCCTCCCTACGCTCTCTCACTCTAGTGAGTTAAGTAGCACCCAAAGGCAGGGAGCATCGGAACCATGTCAAAGGGTGCCACAAGGGAAACAACTGAACTATCTCCCCCATCTCCTCCTCTCCGTCCCTCTGCTCCCCCTCTCCTTAACGTATCCCAAGGACAGCACAACGACGCCCGGATGAACCTGGCCATCGCCCTCACCGCCACCAGGCACGGCGCCGCCGTCGCCAACTACACCGAGGTGGTGCGCCTGCTGAAGAAGAGCGACCCGGAGACGGGCGAGGAGAAGGTGTGCGGCGCGCGCTGCAGGGACGTCATCACAGGTACGCACACACACACACACACATGCATATCTACTGGAAATACTCTCTTTCTGTCTTGTTTGTTCCCTCTCTCTGAATTACTCTCACAGACACACTCACATCCCATAAATGAGCGCACAGTCAATTGAATTCATTTGTTAAGCGTAAAAACAATGTAAGACGCATAAATAAGCTGAATTTCTAAGACACGTAAACACAGCTAGGACTGACTGATACGGCTGTTACCACTGGCAGGGCAAGAATTTGATGTCAGAGCCAAATGTGTCATTAATGCCACGGGTCCCTTCACGGACTCCCTGAGGAAGATGGACGACCAGAAGAATGAGAACATCTGCCAGCCCAGTGCTGGGGTCCACATAGTCATCCCTGGATACTACAGGTACAAGGATTAAGACCCGGACATCCACTGTGTTTGATTTAGCCATGTCTGGCACATTGGAACTAAAAGTGATCCTAAAAGTGCCTGTCTGACTGAAGGATGGGCTTGTATTCATTGATGTCATCTGTGTCAGTGATACTGCTTGGTTGTTCGGTTCCTCTTTCTCACCTTTCTCCTGTTTTTGCCTCTTCCTCCTCTTCCTCCTCCAGTCCTGACAACATGGGTCTGCTGGACCCCGCCACCAGCGATGGCCGTGTCATCTTCTTCCTGCCCTGGGAGAAGATGACCATCGCCGGGACGACTGACTCGCCCACCAGTGTGACGGCTCATCCCATCCCCACGGAGGAGGACATCAACTTCATCCTGACGGAGGTCCGCAACTACCTCAGCCCGGATGTGGAGGGTACGCGCGTGGCAATAACACGCACACACACACACACCCTCACGCCTCTGTGAGCAGTCCATCGCTCCGTCACCTCCTCCTCCTCACCAGCCCACCTCTTCTCACCAGTGCGGAGAGGGGATGTTTTGGCAGCGTGGAGTGGAATACGACCCCTGGTCACGGACCCCAACTCCAAAGACACGCAGTCCATCTGCAGGAACCACATCGTCAACGTGAGCGACAGCGGCCTGGTGACCATCGCTGGGGGGAAGTGGACCACATACCGCTCCATGGCCGAGGAGACCCTGGACGCAGCAGTGAAAGCCCATGGGTTGAAGGCCACGCCCAGTAAGACTGTGGGACTGCTGCTGGAGGGGGGCAAGGACTGGACCCCCACCATGTACATCCGACTGGTACAGGACTACGGCCTGGAAAATGAGGTAGGGCTCCAACTCCCAGTTAGTCCACGATTCTGGCATGTTTCTTTTCTTAACCTTTCAATACACTATGATATATTTTCAACTTAAGTGTGCCAAGTAGGAAAGCCCACCCTGCTTGAAAGTCTGAGTTCCTCATTAGAGGCAGCATCCTCCTTAGAGGTGGCGCTTTCTGGAATATTCCAAAAGGTCACCTTTGATATTTTGACAGCATTTGACCTTTGGTAGTCAACTACCTGAATTGCAATAAGCATTTGTTATGTCCAAACCCATGATACATCATTGTCCACAGTGTAACCCTCAAACAGCTAAACTGAGTGCAATCTCTAAACAGAGAAAGATTGCATTTTTAAGAGGGACTGAATCAATATGAACCATTGTTTCAAAAGATGTTGCCTTTCATCATCGCAGAGGGTGGGTGGGTCTCGGAGTACATCAAGGCTCCCACTCGATCTAGCAAAACAATTGCAGCGAAATGATCAAATTCTTTAATTTGAGTACGTAGTAACCAGATAAAATGACATTTGAATCTACCTATCAATCTACCTGTAAATCTAAGATGCAGTTGGAGTTGAGTGGAATAACAGTCATAGCAACAGGAACATGAAGCGTTATTGTCTTTATACACAGCAATCTCAAAGCAGCAAGTTGAGTGTCTTGGTTCAGTTGACTGATTTGCCGTCTCTGTGGCCCTCAGGTGGCCCAACACTTGGCCGCCACGTACGGGGGACGGGCGTTTGATGTGGCCAAGATGGCACATGTCACAGGGAAGAGGTGGCCCATCGTGGGCAAGAGGCTGGTATCGGAGTTCCCTTACATTGAGAGCGAGGTAATTCATAATATCATCCAAGCTACTGTCTAACTTCTTTATTTGCCTTTGTCTGCATACGCCATAAGTGGACTCTATTACCATTTTCCCTGTCCTTTTCCGTTCTTTCTTAATGTCTCCTATCCTATATCCTCCACATGTCCCTCGATCCCTGTCTTCTCTCGGTCTCCTCTCAGGTGTTGTATGCCATGAAAGAGTACGCCTGCACGGCCATCGACGTGATCGCTCGGCGCACGCGACTGGGCTTCCTCAACGTCCAGGCGGCTGACGAGGCTCTTCCACGCATCGTGGAGATCATGGGGAAGGAGCTGGACTGGAGCGAGCAGAAGAGGACGGTGAGGGAGACACCACGCACCGCATTCCAGTTTTTGATGTGGATGTCTATTTTTGTTCATTGTTTCCCTACGTGAAATTATTCTTGTGTGCTATTTTTAGATGAAATCCCCTCACAGCCTTTTTTAGATTGCATTATTTCCGACCACATTACACTTCAGTCGAAAAGTCCACACCCTCAAGAGCACGATTCAATAGAAAGGTGTTTCCACCTCAGGGGTTTTGTGTGTGCATGAGTATGCATGTGTGTGAAACTGTACCCAGTTTCTGTGTGTGTCTCTTTTGTATCCAGCTGTAATAATACCAGGCCAAATATTGCTTCATTCAAAATCTTTTATCTTTAACCCACGGACATAAACCGTCCTTCTGTGTTTTGTATGTGTTTGCAGGAGGAGCTGGAGGCAGCGAAGAAGTTCCTCTATCATGAGATGGGCTACAGGTCCCGGTCTGAACAGATCACCAAAACATCAGAGATCACCTTGGACGCACAGGAAGTGGCCAGGTAGATTCTGATGGAAATTTCTAGCTGAAGCCATCCTATTTTCTATGTCATCACCCGCTATTTAAAGCATAACCATCCCTTGAGCACCTGAAACAGGCCAGTCAAGACTCTACCATTCTGTTATTGACAGGTATCAGAAACGCTTCCACAAATTTGACAAAGAGTGTAAAGGTTTTATCACCACCGTGGATGTCCAAAGAGTCTTAAAGGTGAGCATTTATTTGAAATATTGCCCACAGGAAAATTACCAAATTTCATAATACTTTTACATAGTAATCTAACTCGGGTTTTATCAAATTCTTTACCCACTATTATCACACTCAGGAGATGAGACACCAACAGCCCTGTAATTGTCATCTTAAAAACTTCCTGCTTGTCACAAATCTTCTTCTCTCTCTGTCTATGTATCTCAATCTCTCTCTCCATCTCTCTCTTTCTCTCATCCCTCAGAATATCAACGTCCAGATTGATGAGAACGCACTCCACGAAATACTCAACGAAGTGGACCTTAACAAAAATGGACAGGTGGAAATCGACGAGTTCTTACAGGTAGGCGTTTCACTAAAAGAGCAGAGATCAAGCCTCAAGCTTCATCCAAGCAAATCTAGATGTGTTATATGTGAGTGTCTAAGAGAGTGTGAGAGTGTCTCTTTTGTGCCTTCCCGTATGGCAATACCTATGACTCCTTGTCTCAGCACTGACAAAGGGATTCATTAATTCTCCAGACTATGGTCAATATCTGCCCTCTCTTTGCCATGAGAACCTGAGCAAACAAGACCAGACAAGAGAACTATGATAATAGAATCCTCTGGGAGGAGGATCCATTACCTCAACACACACTCACGCACACACAGGGGTGCGCACACACCGAAAATACAGATGCGTTCACACGCATACTGCATGCAGTCTCACATATGAGCACTCACATATGCAGGGGCACACACACCCACGGTCACACACACAATCACCTGCAAGACTCCCTTCTCTTTCATTGTCCCTGCTTTATTTTTTGTTCTTATCACCAAGTCTCAGAGCTTGACATGGCCTCCTACAAATGGAGGTAGAGGTGTGAAACCCCAGGTCTCCTGTGAGCATTTCCCCCAGACCAGTAGGCCTCGCTGGAGGACACTAATTAGATGTCTAGCCCCCTTGACAATGAGCCAGGGTAATGATGAGTCTTCCTGCATAGAACTAGAAGCCACTGAAGAGGCTAAAATAGATTTATTAGAGAAGCTGGTGACAGCTGGTGATTTAGCCTTCATTAGTGGATGTGTCTGTGCCGGATACCTGCGGAGTCCTGCTGAAGGTGTACATGTGGATGTAGATGGATGCTGTTGGGATGTGAGCCTGTGCATCCTGATGGTTAGCTGATCTTACTTGAGTTCAAGACATGCTCCAGGCTTTGTAATGATCCTGCCTCAAACGTCTGGACAGTTAAATTATATGATACATGGAAAATTCCTGAATTTGTCTCTTTCTGTCTCTCTTGCTTTCTCTCTCTCCTCATCTCTCTCTCCCTACCCCCCCCCCCCCCTCTCTCTCTCTCTCTCTCTCTCTATGTCTCTCTCTCACTCATTCATTTACTCAATCACTCACTCACTTGCTTACTTTTTTTCTTTCTGTGTCTTTATGTCCTCCCCCCCTCTCTCCTCCCCTCTCTATCTCTCCCCCTCCTCCCCCCAGCTGATGAGTGCTGTGAAGAAGGGTCAGGTGTCTGACAGCCGGTTGGCTCTCCTTCTGAAGAGTGCTGAGGAGAGTCTGGACCTGAGGGCCCCTGTGTCTGTGGACCGCAGCGGGGGAGGGGTCTGAGGGAATATACATCTACACAACTTTCATTGTTACCTTCATTGAAATGGAATACATGTATTTGTTGTCAAGCGGACTGCTTAACACTCCGTGTTCAAGTTCAACTTGATTGCACACAGAGTAATCCTGCTTTCTGACACACCATGAGATGTTGTTTAACCTTGCATTTGATAATTGGCGGGAATAAGAAATATGGTAATAGGATGATCTGAATGAAGATATTTTAATCAGGGATGGCCAAATCAGATGTGAAGACTAGTATCTATTCCTGTGCTTTGTGTGATGGAATCTAGTCCAACAAATGGCAGTTGGCAGGGTAATATTAGAGGCAGGGTCGGTAATTTTGTTGAGATGCGCTTTTGGTAATATTTGCTGAAATAAACTTCACATCCTAATAGCAACCAATAAATATAAAGGTTTGGCAGTCAAATGAAATAAATTAAATATCTCTGGGTGTCGCAAGACTGTAATAAACAGATAATTTTGTTCGGACCGAACTTAATGATTGGACAGCATTCGGACCGAATGCAGTGACTAGATGGGCTACTTGTCTGTCTACCAAGCTACCTCCCGGCAGTAATCAAACAGCACGTTCAAGTGTTTTGGGGGAGTGGCTTTGAAAAGAGGGGGTGGGCTATTTTGGGTTGAATCCTTTCAAACTTAATCCAAAATTGCTAGGTTCGCAAAATGTACCTACCATGCCTTTAAGGACCTTTTTGACATTGCCTGCGTATACAGAATATTTCTGACCAACTGAGTTTTTCATGACACTTGATTGCATTCACAATACAATGAGTGCCTCTGACTCTGCACTTTGACACACATACCTATATTCAAAATTTCCCAGCACTCCACCTCTAGGCTGTATTCTAATGTTTAGCAATTTTCCTTCTAGCTCTTTGCTTTGTCGAATGAACAAAAAAATATAACTGAAAAAGCTAGATTCCCAGCATGCTGCTGATTGTATGTCCTTGTCTTGTACCTGAGGATCCAAGATTGCTGATGCAGACTAAGAAAACCTGTATTAAACCTACCTAAAAGAAAGAGAGAGATAACAGTACTACCATGTCTTATAACAACTTTTTGCATTGTTTACATAGAGCAGATCATGTCTAATTTAACCAGTTTTGCTCAAGCAAAATCATGGTTGTGATTTAAACTGACACTTAACTTGACTCTGAAGTGTGTTACTGCATCTTTTTCTAGTTATGTTTCTGATGGTTTGTATTATAGTACACTGGTGGCGGGATGTTCCTGCGAATCTACTGTCCTTACACTGGCCTGTTTTTTGCACTCTCTGCCAAACTCCTATGGTTTACATAGCAAGGTTTCAAGCTTTATCAGTACTCTTGTCAAATCATGTCAACATGACTGCTTTTTTACTGCAGTTTAATCACATAACTATATATTTATATGAGATATTTATTCATTTTCATATGTATTCATTAGAATAATCTTTGAATAATGTAGACATTGATTAAATATTAGGAATGTGGCTAATTGCAAGATTGTAATTGAGAAGTTGGTTCAAAAGGGGACCCATGTTGGTCTAAATTGGGTCTGTTGATGTTTGGTTATTTACGGTTATCCATAGTGATTTTATTAAAGTAATGTACAAAATGTGCCTTATTGGTTGTGGAATGAAGTGGAACTATTTTCACTCTTTTTAAGTATTGCTATGTGGAATTATAATGATTATAACTGAGATATTATAGAGCATTTCAACATAAAGAACATATAAATATATGAAGTGAAATCATTTAAAATAATGGGACGTTTTGTATTGCCAGAATATTGTGTACTTGTAAACATCATAATGTAATTTTTATGATGTAATCTTTTTGTATGTCAAGTCATAGGATGGTGCTTCAACCAGAACGATGTTGGTAAAGTATGAAACAAACATGACACGGTTTTTAATTGTGTAACATCACAGTAAAATATGTAAATCATGGGTATATTTTCAGTTGATTTAAGCACAATACCTCGACAGGAAGGTCTCTTTTACATGTCAACTGCAGCTTGTTAGAATACCTGACAGACATCTTAACTTAAATCCATGTCCCTATGTTTGATTGTGTCTTTTTGGATGAAATTTCAGCTTCATCCAAAATGAAAGAGATTCGTATTCCAACACTGTAAATCGATCTTGATAGCTTTTCAGAAAAATGCAATTATCTAATTAAATGTATCTGGTTGCTTGCATGCATTGTTTTGGTGTGGTTGATTTTTGTGACATACTTTTTTTTCACCTCACTGACCACCATTCATATTTCTTGGCAAAACAAACTGGCTTTTCTCACGGGAATAGCCCTATGATGCACTTTTATGAAACCTGACACAGGAAATGCTAGCATTTTGAAACCTTATAGCCTGAGGTTCTACTAAGTTGTTTCTACAAGTCTTGTGTAGAAACAAAGACCTTTGGTTTGACAAGACTTCATACTTTCTTACAGAAAAGCTATAGCTTTAGCCTGTAAGTTCCATATCCATCAGAGACAAGTATAACTAGGCCCTCTATCATCAAATTTTGATTGCTTCAAACCAAGTGGCTGGTTACAAATCCACCTAAGCTTTTTTATATACTTTTGATATGGTCAAGTTAATTAATATTGATGAAACAATGGCCTTTTACTCTCTTTGTGTTAAGGCCTCAATATGGCTGCCCCCGTCACCTAGTCTTTTGTTAAATCACTTGATTCATTGCAGAACCAAGAAGAATTGGAGAGGCTAATAGGAATTCAAAGGTGATCATCAGCATATAGCATAATGCAATTAAATAATCTGCACGCTCCATTCCCAAACTAATTTCAACTGCTGTATGACAGCACTGTGATATTGGAACAATCATGTGAGACTCTTATTAGGTTGTGTTGACATGGTGCTTGACATGCTTACCAGTTAGCACAGCAAGGTGAGAAAGAGGTAGACCAAATCACCAGGTATAATTAGATATATGTAAATGGAAGCAGTATTGAGAACACTTCTTAGTTTTATGTGTGTGAAAAGAGGCAAAGCCGTATGAAATGTGTCATGATATGACGAACCAATAGCTCTATCTAGGCTAGTTTATGTGTATGTCACAGACCATCTACAGCCAAAAGTCAGACACATTGGTATCTCAATGCAGTGTGTATAACAAGCACTAGGAGAATGAGTAAATTAGCTGCATTGAATAATCGTACAAATCTGGTTGACATATGACCACTAATGCGCTCTATCCCCTGGGGTTTAGGCCTGCCTTAAAGAGACACTGTACTCCAATGTGTCCGCACACTAATTGAAAGGAGCGGGGGAAAGGTGACCAGATTTCAGAAACTCAGGGAGGACAAGGACAGGACCATTTCCTTTGTTTTATGAATGATAAACTGGGACCATATGATGTAAGTCCATTGGCCAGTTGGGAGGAATGCCTGTCAAGTTTGGCGCCAGTGTTGTGTGAGTTTGTTTTTCACTGTCAATCTGAACCACCCCTGTTTTCTGGGTTTATCTTACTCTGTGGCTCTGTAGCTTCCCCCACCCACCTTTGTTTGAGTCAAAACAAGTAAATGTGTGTGTGTGTGTGTGTGTTTGTGTGTGTGTGTGTGTGTGTGTGTGTGGGGGGGGTTCTTTTGCAAACAAACAAAAAGATCATGGCTCACTGATGAGAAAGACAGAATTTCGACCCAAAAACATCACATGGTCATCACTGTTATGCTTATAAACCAAGAGTGTACGGTTCGAAACATTGTAAGGATTTTAATTATATCATCAGTTAAATCAAACTCACAAAAACAGAAATATATTCTCAACGTGTCTTCTGTCATTCTCTAAAGGTTTTGGGAGAGTCTGTCAGACAAGCATGATTGCATTTAGAACATTCTGGAAATATTCAATCGGTAATTATCATGCAAAAGCATACACACTCAGTGTTTACACAGCCATTCCAGGTGTTGTCATGAAACATGCTTTAATTAGCCTTAATTAGAACTTGGATAATTGTTCGGGGGATATGGAGAGGCCCATGAATGTTGTCAATATCCATACAGGAGCACTTCCTTATTTAGTCAGTAAATAATTATGATAATCATGATCATAATTAACCAGACTACTCAAGAAACAAAGCTGACCTTCTCTTATAAAACCAATTAAGTCAAAGTTCATCTTCCTTTTGAATCACTGAAAAGGAGTCAGACAATATTGGACACAGCCATCCAGTACTGTAATAACCTGTTCTATTGTTGTTGTTTTTACCCTCAGGAAGAGGTTGTGTTCTTCTGTATCTCATCAAGGTAGGAACTTCTGGATTATTTTAACCTACTTTTACTTAGATTGGGGTATCTCAGGTGGCTTATGTAATGATTTTATTATTGCATTCAATAAATACAAAAAAACACTCATTCATCTTAGGCCTGGAAGAGAGAGATAAGTGAACATTCCCCTCCCTGCCTTGACCCTGTGTCACATGACACCTCCATGTGTAGGAGTTGGTCAATTTTCGGACAAACGGGAAATGATAGCAAACCTTGGAATACTCAGAGCCTATCTAATGTATGAGTAAAATGAGTAATTATGCTTTGCCACCCTTCCAACCCAGCTCGGTCCGGTTCTCCACCCCCCATCCTCCAACCTGGAGCAATAATACAAAGGGCATGTGCAAAGCGTGGTGACATTTATCCAGGTCGCATAGCTTTGTGATGAAGAAGATCACATGTATGAATAATGATGCCTGGACAGGAAGTTCTTTCTTTTGCATTTCAATGGACACCTGCCACTCTTTGCCATACTGCCCTCCCCCACACACTCTCCATAAAATAAATAAATCCGTTTTTTTGGAATAGCAGTTATGCTAGGAGTATTTACAAGGTTTCAGTTTGGTGGAGCCAATCCTCATAAAGAACGGTTCCCCATGGCATGACGCTCATTTTCCGTCACTTATATAGAGTTGCTTTGACATTCTTCGCTAATGGACTCCATCCCATTTCAACAACGCACTGCGAAACACTGGCTGCATTTGTCCTCTGAAGTCCTGCCCTGTCCTACTGGCGCCATACCACTGGAGACAACAGACAACGGAATGAATGTCCTCCATGTCTTCCAATGCTGTGTTACATAGTTCCCCCCCACATTGAGAAATTAAAGAGTGTGTGAAGTAAACACATCTCTCTCTTTTTCTCTTTCTCTTCCTCTCTCTCTCTCTCTCTCTCTCTCTCTCTCTCTCTCTCTCTCTCTCTCTCTCTCTCTCTCTCTCTCTCTCTTTCTCTCTCTCTCTCTCTCTCTCTCTCTGTCTTTCTCTCTCATCCTCTCTCTCTCAAATATGTTCCACAGCCTTGCTCTTCAACTCCCCCAACAATGTCCTCTTTGAGACAAGTGTTCACAATACCCTTGAATGTTCTTCCTAATATCAGACGTCAAGTGCGGCTGCCAAAATTACGCACTTGTAGATATGGAATCTGATGGTGACTGGTCTGCTCTCACTTACTGAATTTGCTGCCATATTGTTTGACAGGCAACAAACAGATCTCAGACATCTGCAGCCAATAAAGCATTAATAATTTGGGAAGATTTTAACATTTACTTTTTACAAATGATTTGCCTGATGCACCGGAGCACAGTTTGTCTCTTCCGTTCTTTTCCAGAACCCACCCCGAAATTGAGCTTTAAGTTTAAAAGTGTTTGGTCCCAGTGCAGTTTTAATCAGAGCTGTTCTACAGAATGTAGATGTCAACCATTGTGCTGCGGGTTCACACTCTCTCTGGCTCTATAAAACTCACCCCCACCGTTCTCACCTATCACGTTTTAATTACCTCCTTAAATGTCACCAGAGAGCGTGCTGTTTTATACATTGGATTAAGATCTCATTAACTTGAAATGGATGAAATCCGCTGTCACCAGCAGAAACTGGAACATGCAGTTACCACTACACTAATGGAGGAGGCCATGAGCAGGCCATTGCTGTTATTTTAACAGCTTCTTTCAAAGTGTTCAAGTTCAGAAACTACCACAAAAGGATGCTATGTGAGGTGAGGTTGATTTAAATGACACCTGAATTATTTTGAAAATGTAAACAATGTTGGTAGGGTGAAGTTAAACATAATTCAGCAAAACAATCTGGCAATTTATTTGTGTGACAAATATGCTTAATTTAAAGAAATACATTTTAGGCCTTCAGAGTGGGTCAAGTCAAGAATGAGTAAGATGTCTTTTAAGAAATTATAATTTTCATTGTACCGTGTAAATGCTTCTTATTCTTGCCCAAAAGCCATAGCGTCAGTTCTACTCCATGGTCCAAAAGGTCAATCCTTGCCTCAAGAATCCAAACTGAAAGTGCTTCCTGTGACCTCCACACCAGGTTGTTCAATAGAGCTCCTTGCAGAAGAAACAGGTAGCCTGCAGCCATGCATAGTTGACATTTGCTTCAATTCAAATGAGACAGGACAATATACATCTCAACGGCCATGTCTTTCTTCTGCCTCGACCACAGCCAAGAGGAGTTCAACTTGGGCAGAGTTGCTCTGCACCAAAAGCAGATAAAAACCTACAATTGACAACATTTTGTCATTCGGCCAAATGGTTATTAATAACTCAAGTACAAAGGTTTGGCATTCGCTAAATAAATCAACTCTGGTCTATTATCATATTGTATGTTATATAAATATTGTATTTATTTTACGTAAAAGAGTGAAAGTACAATTATCTAAAACTGTAAAATGAATGAGAAAATATAAGAATGAATCCAGACGGAATTAATTCAGTTTATCATGTCTTATGGTTGTGATACTTGTTCCAATTATGATCAAATGTCATATAGGCACATGAGACAGTGATTTTGTGCACTATTGAATCTAGGAGCTCAAGCGCCATCTATTGTCTTTCTAGGGTATCAACCACACATGACAGTTTTTTCCAGGACTTTATAACCAACAAAGAAAACTTAAGTGTTTTTATTATCTTTATTTCCAGTAAAATAGACAGCTTTGTGAAATAAATTATTATCACTGCAATAGCCTATATTCAGTTTCATTAGAATGTTCCACTTATATGGCGAGCAGAGCTGCATTAGAGATGTAAAGTTAACAGTAATTACTTTATTGCTTTGTAATAGATTAGAAAATAGACAATTGTATGTTAACTTAAGGTACACAATTTTACCACAGGTGTCATTTACTAAATCATCTAACATGACATAACTTTCTATTCTACAATTTTATCATCCAATTTACTAAAGTAGATTTTTAGACAAAAACATACTGTACACAAAATTATGTTCATGCCACAATATCAATAGTTTACACCACCCAGTTCATACACTATCAATACATTGCACCTCTCTCATCTTACACACATGCAAACACATTTTCCTATATGCCCATATTTTCCCTGTAAACACAAAGAACACTGAATCCTCTCTAAGTATTTATCATCGACTCAAACTCATCAATCCTTTGCTTGGTGTTACCTTTCCGGATTTTTCTATAGGACACTGTCTTATATATTGACACTTTTGGATGGTTCTTCTCATCACAAGACACCATCTCGCCAGAAGACTCTGAGCTTTGTGAACTATGGGGCCTGTTATCCTGGATCCCACCACAGGCTCCCTCTTCCTCTGCCTCTGTCAGGTCCTCAGGCTGTTTGCTGGTTGTGCCCTGAGTTGGTCCTTCATCTGTACTTTTTAGCCCTGCTCCCAATCCAGATTGATCAGTGAGCTTTTCGGTCACTTGCTTAGTATCCTCCATTGATGTCACTTCTTCCTTCAGTGATGTGCAAACTGTTGATGTTTAAGTAACAAGGAGAGACAGGACATCATTTTCATGCAATCATTTTGTAAGTAAATATTCTTGCTGCAGTAACCAAGAGAGGCGTTGATGAATTACAATCTCTTCTTTTGTCTCAGAGAAACAATTTAATGGCTGTCGATTTAGGACAATAGCTGGCATGGCATAAGAAGAAGCAGCTTTGTGGAATGTTAATTCGATTTTAATGATTCAACACCCTAGCCAAATCCTCCACTTTGGGTTTAGAAATGATTCTACAAGATAATTCTTCCTAGTTATATAAGGTCCTCTGGTACATAACATCATGACTAACATTCCACAGTAGGCCTTTTCCAACTGTGAGTCTCATAGTTAACGTTTGAAACAAAATAGTTTTATTCAACATCCGCAATGAGACATAACATGACAGTGTGCACACATTGCTCTCTGTTTTGTTGGTTGCTTTTACGTTTCATTCATCAACATCTGAAATTCACTTTAAGATCTAGCAAATCAATGCAGTGATGCGGTGCACAGGAGCCACCTACCTTGTTCACGTTCACCGTCTGTCTCTGACTCTGTCTGGGTGTCCGGTTCACACTCAGGTTCAGCTGCAGGTGTAGGCTGTGCGTCTTGCACAGGTGGGATCTCTATACCAGGAGGTGTCTCAGGATCAGCTGGTTGTCCTGGCTGCAGGAGCGTCTCGTCTGACTCAATCCCCAAGGGTGGTGTTATGTGATAGTCAGACACCTCTAACCCAGGTGTTCAGCTGGTGTTTCTAGCTCTGGTGGTATCTCCGGGGAGCCTGTCTCTGATCCGGATGGTGATAGTAGCTCAGCTTCGACAATGTGAGTCTCTGTTGGAAGAGAGGACTGTTGTCTCTGTGTCTCAGGATCAGACGTCCTCGCGTGTGTCTGGGGATGGGGCTCTTTTCCAGGCTCTTTGTGATAAGCTGCGCTGTCCTCTCCGGACAAAATTGGCTCATTCTGGTCATTGTTGCTTTTGTCATTGCCCAGTGATGTGACAAACAACTCCCTACACTGATATTTGGCTCCAGTTCCTGCATTTGCTCTCTCATCTTTTGTGGAAGAACTGGTGGCAGAACTTTTTAGTTTGGTTGCAGGGTCGCTGCTTTCCTTCTGGGTCACCTTGTCAATGGCTAATGGTGGTGAAGATAATGATGATGAAGAGGGTGTCCAAGAAGAAAGGTGAAGCTCAGCAATTTGAGAACCATAGACTTCAGGTTCATGGGATTCCTCTTTGCTGTCATCCATCCCCTCTTCCTCAGCATCTGCTTCCTCCTCTTGCTTTTTCTTTTCCACAATGTCTGCATGTGCTCCAGGGTTCTGATCGACTGCTTCCTGGGATGTGTGCCCAGGTCTATCATCCTCATCACCATCAGAGGGAGAAACTGTTACTTCATCACATCTGATGTCCTCAGAGTACTCAGAGATACATCTCCCTGGATTGTCTTCTCCATACTGTTCTGATGTTGATGCTTCTGGGTCCAGATGGTCTACAGTTACCAGCGGTGAAAGGGCATCCCCGATCAGAGCAACTACCTGAATCACCTGAGAAACAACTGAGTTTTCCTCTGAGTCCCAGTCCTCCAAAACATCCGAGGCACTCAACCAAAATTCCATGATTCTGTAACATTTATGTTTTAATTCTCTTGGTCATTGCTATTATGAAAATTATCTCATTGTATAGTTGTCAAGTTGATTTAGAGAGACCAGCAATTCACGGCAACAGGCTTGTAACTGTTGTATTCACATGGATGAAGTGGATTTTCTAGATCTTGAGTTAAACGAAATCGTATGATCAATGGTCTGGTGACCAACCCATGTGTTATCTAAGCACAACTAATACTCTTTTTGTGAACGACTGCATGCTTATATGAATTAAGCTCTTAAACCTGAAGTATGTGTACAACGGTTTACAGATTATCCACATTAGTGTACCTGACACTGCCAGGTAAAGCTATAGTCTTACATACAAGATATATGATGTGTATATCTGCAGCTATAAATGGGCAGTGGAAATCATACTGAATATGTAATCTGAAGTGGTATGAATAAGCAATCTTAATGTTGAGCTTTGTATGTTTTTTCAATAATATTTTTTACCTATTTACCATTGTTAGATAGTGAAAGCAAACAGAAGCCCATACTATTTGGGACATTTCTTTATTTTGAAAGAAAAATCTATCTGCTACCGGAAGTATTACTCTTTATACCCGGAAACACTTTCGTTGGGCGACTGGAAATACTGAATTGAACTGGAGAGCTCGAACCATAACATAACAGCACAAATTACACGTTGAATTCCAGTCTAGATTTGCCAAACAAATGCTCGGAGAGCGCAACTGGAAATCAAATTTCTCTGTTGTAGCTCCTTCCCAGCGTGCTGCTTGGTGCTTGAGACTAGAGAACGGTGTACGTGTCGTTCTTGAAAGAATATATTCATGCTGAATTCAGCCAGCTAGCTAAAAAAAAAGGTACTTCAAGTTGTTTAGTTAGCTGCTTGTAACCAACAATGTGAAACTTTGCTAGGATCATTTTAAATGCAGTTTAAATAGTATAGCTTGTCCTATCTTTGTAGGCTATTCCTGTCTTTATGTAGTTGTCAAGTGTCAAATCTTTGAGTCGGCTTGCTAGCCAGCTAACTTATGAAGCAAATCGTAGTAAGATTAAATCAGGAAACATTTTAGATGTTCTAAATTATTGTGATTTGGAGTTCTATTTAGCCTCTACTTTCTGTCTCTCTTTTATAATCTCAGGCGAACACCAGCACACCATGGCACACATAACAATCAACCAGTATCTTCAACAGGTATACAGCCACACTTAATTATTTCATGGGATGGGGAAAACCGCCTTAGACATTCTAATAAACGTGTTGTTCTGTTGATTGCATGTTAGTCTTCACATTATTCAATCACGATTGTAACATATTCATAGTTTAACATAAATACCACCACCTTGCTCCTCTTTTCCAGATTTACGAGGCCATTGATAATCGTGAGGGATCCTTCTGTGCGGAGTTGTTGTCATTCAAACACCCTCATGTTGCAAACCCTCGTCTTCAGGTAACTAACAGGTGACAGCTCTGACCTCCAAGTTGGACCTTTCCCTTTCTTCGTTGCTTGTAACGGAAGTTAGGCCTTTAGAATGCATTGTGTGTTCTCATTCCACACATAGCACGCAGCTCCCAGACATTCTCTCTTGTCCTTGATGTGACGCCTCTGTTTCTGCTGCAGCTGTCCAGTCCAGAGGAGAAGTGTCAGCAGGTGCTGGAGCCTCCCTACGACGAGATGGTGGCAGCTCACCTGAGGTACGCCGACACAATGCCTTATCCGAATGCTTTGGAAATCCATTGATTTATAGGCAACATGCTCTTTTATAGGCTCTTATTGGGTATTTTGTTTGTTTGTGTGTCTGTTCTTTATTTTGTCAGGTGCACTTTTGCAGTCGCTAACCATGACTTTGTTGAGGCCTACAAGCTTCAGACTCTGGTGGTGCAATATCCTTTTAATCGAGACTTAACAACGCACGCACACACTCACAATCTTCAGTCCCAAACTTTCCCTGCGCTGTCTAACCCTAACCCTTAACTTCCTACGTCATTCTTGAAAGCATTCCAGTCTCACAAAGAAGAGAACTGGTGAGACTGCTCCCCCAAAAAACCTAGACTAGCATGCTAACATGTTTAAAGATATATTTTCACAAAAGATCCCAAAAAGATAGCACAGTACAGCCTATGGAATAACAGTGCTTGTGTTGCTTCCAGGGCCCTTCCTGTAATGTTTGTAGTTGCCCTGGATCTGAGGATATTTGCCAACAATGTAAGTGACTACAATGCATTAGTCACATAACTGTCAGAAGTCTTAAGGTTCTACACCCATACCCATCCGATGGCCTAGGCCGTTGTGTTGTTGTGGTCCGGTTCACGGAGAGTTTGAAGCTGTGTGTGTGTGTGTGTGTGTGTGTGTGTGTGTGTGTGTGTGTGTGTGTGTGTGTGTGTGTGTGTGTGTGTGTGTGTGTGTGTGTGTGTGTGTGTGTGTGTGTGTGTGTGTGTGTGTGTGTGTGTGTGTGTGTGTGTGTGTGTGTGTGTGTGTGTGTGTGTGTGTGTGTGTGTGTGTGTGTGTGTGTTCAGGCAGAGCAGCAGCTGCTGAAGAAGGGGAAGGGCAAGGTGGGAGACATGCTGGAGAAAGCTGCCGAACTGCTCATGAGCTGCTTCAGAGTGTGTGCCAGCGACAAGTACGCAAGCGCTGGCTACAACACACACACACACAGCATTGCATTTTAGGATAAACACACACCTAAAAGGCTGCTCACACAGCAACATATTGATGCCCTGACATACACACAGTCCAAATGTTGAGTTGTGATAGTGTCTTGTTGTGTGGTTTGTAGTCGGGCCAGCATAGATGACTCCAAGAAGTGGGGGATGTTGTTTCTCATCAATCAGCTGTTCAAGATCTACTTCAAGGTAGGATGTTGGTTCCTCCAATTTAAGCCTTGTTCCATGTGTGACTCTTTCTGTGACCTAACTAACTTGTGTTCATGTCAGGATTAAAATAAAAACACTCAGAAAATGTAAAATCTGCCTGTAACCTGTGAATCTCAATCTATAGATCCATCCATAGTCATTGGTACCCAAAGCTGCTTTATTTTTCATGCGTTTGTGACTCATTGTCCTTGTGGATTCCCAGATCAACAAGCTGCACCTATGCAAGCCTCTTATCCGAGCTATAGACAGCTCCAACCTCAAGGATGAGTACACCATGGCCCAGAGGGTCACCTACAAATACTATGTGGGTCGCAAGGCCATGTTCGACAGCGACTACAATCCAGGCAGGGCTCCGAGTTCCACTCTTCTCAGACCACTTGTTGATCCTGATACATAGTGGACTGGTCATCTATGGGCCTTCCTCATGTTGTCTCTTCCCTCCCTCCCTTCCTCTCTTCCTGTCTTCCCCCTTCCAGCGGAGGAGTACCTGTCCTTCTCCTTCCAGCACTGCCACCGCTCCAGCCAGAAGAACAAGCGCATGATCCTCATCTACCTGCTGCCCGTCAAGATGCTGCTGGTGAGATATACCTGCTGTTTGCTCTCACATAAAGGCTGTAGGAAAAAGTTAGGGTCAGTTTAGACAAGGGTAGAAGGTCTATGTGCTAGATGTAGGTGGTCTGCGTGCTACCAGATGACTTGTGGATGAGATGCTGTTTATGTTGCTGCAGGGTCACATGCCAACCCACCAGCTGCTCAGGAAGTATGACCTCATGCAGTTCTCTGATGTCACCAAGGCTGTGAGGTAAGTGCCTTCCAAGACACTCTCCACCTTCCTGCAGCTCCTTTGCTGCTCTTAGCAGTCCCTCAATATATTTCACCTCTCCCCCTCCCTCTATTTTTCACCACCTCCAATCCCCCTCCCTCTCTTTCCCCTCTCCCCACTTTTGTCCCCCAAATCATCAGGAACTTCTAATCGGTTTTAATTGACCATGCTCAAGTCTTTTCAGTTGTTTTGTATTGTTAGCCATATTGTGGTAACTCCTTGATGAAATGTCAAATCCATAAAGTTGCCCTCCGTTTCCAGTGAGGGGAATCTGCTGCTGCTGAACGAGGCCCTGGCCAAGCACGAGACCTTCTTCATCCGCTGCGGCATCTTCCTCATCCTGGAGAAGCTGAAGATCATCACTTATCGGAACCTCTTCAAGAAAGTGTGAGTCTTAGCAGACAAGGAGACACTGCCTGTTAATAGAAAAGTATTTTGTCTGTACTTATTCCGTTAGACAGCCGAGCGCTCTCTCCTATTCAGCAGAATTACTTGAAAGTAGCACAGTTCTGAGTGCTGTGTGTGTCTTGTGTTAGGTACCACCTCCTGAAGACTCACCAGCTGCCCCTGGATGCATTTCTGGTGGCCCTGAAGATGATGCGGGTGGAAGAGGTGGACATAGATGAGGTGCAGTGCATGCTGGCCAACCTCATCTGCCTGGTAAGACACACACACACACACCTACACAGTCTCCTAATCACATTCACTTACACTCCAAATACATTCACCCCACTGTGTCTAAACACCTCCTCCTTCCACCATCCTTCTCTCTGCCAGGGTCACATCAAAGGTTACATCTCACACCAGCACCAGAAACTGGTGGTCAGCAAGCAGAACCCCTTCCCTTCGATATCCTCCGTCTCCTAGTGCTCCAGGGTTTCACTACTCAATAATGTGTAATGGTATTTTCTACTGTGAATTTTGAATAAAGTGTGATGTTGTTTGTATTTGGCGCGTTGTGTGTTGTGAGAGGCAAAGTGGACAAATGGACGTGACAGTAAAGCATTCACAGTACTATTTTATTTCGGTTATTTCACACTGCCAGAAGCTCAGAGATTGTCAGTTCAACTGAAGTGTAGCATATGTTAAATACATAATTTTTGTTTTGTTATTTTAATGTATCACCGTGCTGCAAAAAAAGGTTAAATGTTCCTATTTGTGGTATTATGTAGAGTCTATTGAAAGTAGTCAGTGTTGGTAGTTCTGCTCATCAATGAGATATTACTTCTCCTTCAAGGTTGGGGATAAACACTGACTTGTGTCTTCTTCTCTGCTTCGGAAAGCTTTAGATGTTCTTCAATCCATGGCAGGTAACGAGACAACTTGGTGAACACTACACCTTGTTCACAGTCATGTGACATGGGTGAGAGAAGCATGCCAGTCAGGAAAACAGTGGCACCCTCTACAGTTGCAACTGGGGCTCCAGGCAGGAGCTTACAGGCTTTAGGTGTAGCATCTTTCACTTCCTGTCCTGTTCTATTGTATCCGTCTTGGCCATCGTGGCTCTCAAGGCTCCTGAAATCATGGTGGCCATTTTGGTTCTCCAGACTTTTCATGCAGAACATCTTGTTGCTCATTGAGTGGGAGAGGTTCAGCTTGGAGCTACAGTCCTCGAGGCTGAGGTAGGTTAGGTGGGGGGGAGCGAGAGGGTCCTTGTCTGGCCCCCCAGTTATCCCCATTTTCCCATTACTCATTAGGATATTTTCACTGAAGTCCTTGGTGGGCAGGCATACTTTGGAGTGAGAGGGGCCAAAGGGAATGGGCAAGCTAAGTCTCAGAAGGGCAAGGTCATCCCCTGGAAGACCGTTCTTGTAGCGGCTGTGAATATAGATCTTTTGTATGGTGATCCTTATACCAGTGGCACTGTCACCTAGGAGGATGATCAATAAGATCCATCAATAAGATCCATTTGAGTGAGCTGTAATGTGTTCAAACTCTTTCAGTTCCAGTAAGGGCATGTGCTCACCTGCCACAACGTAGAGTTTCTTGCCCATTTTGAGGCACCGTGCTGAGGTGAGGACTGAGTGAGGTTCAAGGATCACCCCACCACACTGCTCTTCACCTGTCCGGGTCCGCAGTGAGACCTGTCGATCAACAAATCACAAACAAACTGGAATGAAAGGATTACAAGGTTGAACTAAGTCAACTTTTTATCTTTATTTGTATGTATACCACTTGACTACCTCAGTGACATGGTAGACTATCTGCTTTATTACCATTCTACCTAAAAGATAGCCCCAATGACTTACTTGCCATGGACAGTGGCCATCTGGACAGGTGTGATTGCTTGCTTCTGGTTGCTTGTTCCTCTCAGCCTTTTTCAAGGAGACCGTTCCACAGGGGTGTGTGTCTAAGGAAACAGCTGTCTGAGTCTGTGATTGGGTGCACTGTGTGAATGTATTTTATGCACCGGACTATGTATATGTGTGTGGTATGTTTCAATTGATAAAGTTATGCGACAGAAAGACAAAGACGAGAGAGACAGGTGAATTCAAGTTGTGTGTTTTACCCTCAGGTATGCAGCTCCTTCCATCGCTGTGAAGCCTGTAACCCGTTACACAGGAGCAGTAGTACATTCCCCATTTAACTGTGCAGAAGTGCTGACAGGCAGAGGCCCCTTGGGTGGGACACTGAGACATATCTGCAGCATGTGTCACACATGCGCACAAAGAAATTGTTTAAGGATCAAACACTGTATACAGACGCATAAACAGATAACACTTTAGCTGGTGTGAATAAAAGGCACCAAACCAATAAATGATATTGTGATACCATCATATACCGTGCCAGGGTACACACTTTACTTAGAAAATGATCAACTCTCCATTCATCACCATTCTCCCCACTACCTTCACAGTTGTTACATTTACATTTAGTCATTTAGCAGACGCTCTTATCCAGAGCGACTTACAGTAAGTACAGGGACATTCCCCCGAGGCAAGTAGGGTGAAGTGCCTTGCCCAAGGACACAACGTCAGTTGGCATGACCGGGAATCGAACTGGCAACCTTCGGATTACTAGCCCGATTCCCTCACCGCTCAGCCACCTGACTCCCTTGTTGTTCAGCATGAAGGCACAAAGCATGTATTTACCAGTCTCACAGTTGAGTCCAAGGAACAGGTCAGTACAGTTACAGGTGTGACCTCCAATTTTATCGATGCAACGGCCGTCATTCAGACAGGGGTTGGGTTTGCACTGGTCCCCGTCTGAAGAGGGCAAGAGGGTGGCAGTTGGTAGGAAACAGGAAAAGAGAGAAAGGGTGGTCTAGAAGAGTAGATAGATGGACCACAACTCAGCTGTTTGTGTTTTTATGACTCACCGACGTAAACATTCCAGAAAGCCTCCTGGTGATGGGGAGAGAGAGACAAGAGACTAGAAAACCACAGTATGACTTGAACACCTACTGAAACAGTACTTATGAGAGTAGTTACATTCTCTCATATATCATTGATCACAATTGTTTTATTTGATTTTACAGTTTTGTGTGTGTCCTCAAAGTATTCGCGGGCCTCCTCATAGTTACAGCGTTCCTCATAACACTCCCTCTCAAGGTTTCCCTGCAGCATCTCCTCTATGAAAAAGGTGTTGGCACGCTTGGGCCGTAGGAAGATTGTGTTGGCGTGAGATGGCGTTCTGAACACTGAGAGACATAAGCACAAGGGGATAAAGCAAGAAGGGGAATGAGATCAAACACCCTCTTTCTCTATATCCTAATCTCCCCAGTTTGAGACAAATTAAAGTCCTTAATATTATTTCTTGAATCACCTTAGTGGGGAAAGAACAGTTTCATGAACACATTGTTCCATGCTAAGGACTCTATGTAAACAGTCACTGAGTGATTCCACAGTCATTTATTTTATGTCTTAAACAAAAACAGTTACAAAGCAGTTGCTCTTCACTGTGACTATGACTTTAGGTAGGCTACCTAGCACATAGCCTTCTACAGCTTACCTCCATTTTTGCTTTGGACCAGTAGGAAGCTGCCCAGAAAAGAGAAGCAGAGAAAGTACCATTGCCACAACCCCATGACGCTCCGCATTACTGCTCCAGCAAACCTCCAATAGTGCTAAGGTCCTCCTGTAGCCTCCCTCTCTTTCCTTCACTCTCCCTCTTTCTCTCCCTATTTTTCTCCCCCCCCCCCTCTCTCTCTCTCTCCCTCTCTCCCTCTCTCTCTCTCCTTCTCTCCCTCTCTCTCTACTGTAAAATATTTGTATTTCTTGTCTTCGTCTGATTCCTTTCACATTGTTCAGTGTGTCTGTCTTAATTTGTTGTCAGTCTCTCTCTAACCTACAGTGTATTGCTTCATTCTCTACACTTCAACACCATACAGTAGGAACCCAATTATGGTGACTAAATTGGTTGTCAATGTTTTTCAGTCATATATGGACATACTGGTGAAGCAGTAATGTTTAGTAAAATTTTCATTTTTAGTCATTTAAATACCAGAAAACTTCCCAAGTTCAAAGGTCTGCTTGCATACACGTCAATGTCTGCTCTCAGCAGGGATGTTGGTGGTCTGTTTGTACAACTCTGTATGTCTGTGTTTGCATGTGTACAGAGTAGAGTCCACTTAGGGACATTGTGTTTGTGAAGCTTTAGCACTCTTGTTAAGGGCATTCATTCAGTACCTTTTATTTCATCTTTACAATACAAGATGACTGATAACTGTCAGCAGCAACCACAAACAAAGTTATATTTTGTAGTTCATGCATTTATTTTGAATACTGCAAGAGAGAGTGTGTAATAATCACTTATTCTGACTAAATGTGGCATCATTTGAATATCAAGCTTGTGGAAAGTATTGCACACCCATTTTGGTACATTAGTAAATGGAACTGCAAATAAAGTAAGCTGACACGGTATATAATATTAGGTTTTACAACACACCAACTAGTACCCCAACACAGAAACAGTGTGTTTTGAACGCATCTCCAAAAGCCTGTTTATCAACCATTCTCTTTTCGCTTCTATACATGTGATGTCAAACTTATACCCAAAGAGTGACAGGATGTGCTCTTCTCTTAATCCTCTTTTCTTCGTTCTTGTCTTTGGGGAGGAACCTGGCCATCACGTCCCGGATCCAGCCGATGTACTTGGACACCTGTGTGTAAACGCCGTATTTGCCCTCGCGGGCACAGCCTTCGCCCCAGCTCACCACACCCGTTATGAACCAAGTGTCCCCGTAGCGAGTGACGTGAGGTCCGCCACTGTCACCCTGGCACGCATCCTTGGCCAGCCTGTCGTAGCCGGCGCAGAACATGCGCTTGGAGATTTTTTGTGCGCTGGACTCCATGCAGGTGGCTCGTGGCACGTACGGGACTATGAGCCGGAGCAGGACAGTGGACGGCTGCTTGTTCTCCCCCACGCGACCAAAGCCACTGACAAGGCCTTCGGGTTGGCGCATTAGGACGTTTTCTGCAAAGTCCAGCTCTGGCAGGCAGGCGGGCAGGATGTAGTTGGTGAAAGTGATTGGCTTCTGTAGTTTGATGAGGGAGATGTCATTGTGGAAGGTTTCGGATATGTAGTTCCTGTGGACAAGCACCTGATCCACAAAGTGTTTGGCTTCATGACCCTCTTTTACCTTTGTGTCAAACTCACCTGCGGGCAAAGTCAGTTGGATTAGCTTTAAACTAAGATTCAACCAGACTCAAGACCATTCAGTTCAACATGACTAAGAAAAAGGCTGTGGTTAAGATAACCTACCCAGAACAACGTAAAAGCTACGTGTCTGGTTCATGCAGTGAGCTGCAGTCAAGATGAAGTACTCATTCAGGATGGTTCCTCCGCAGAATCCAATGTCATCGTGGTTTATCAGCAATGCCTAGTTAGAGCAACACCGACATGAAACATCACAACTCAACTTCACAGTGAACGACTACTTCTCACAAAGGATCTTGAAAATGACAAAACACAACTACCATTAGTACAAACTACATATTGGTCTATATTAGTATATTTGTCAGCCTCATTGAAAACCATCACCTTATATTGCACGCCATTGAATGCACACACAAGACCCTTTACCTGCCAGGGACACTGTCCCGGTGGACATTCCTCTCCGTTAACAATCCGTGTTTCTACACCGACATCAGGAATGATCCTCTCCTCCTGTACTACTTCCAAGACTTCTGCGTAACGTTCCACCAGTAATTTCTGGTTGACATTGATCTGGTCATCTGTGTCTTTAACTTGGTTTGTGTGTGAGGTGGTGTTGGTGATGGTAAAGCTGGTGTTGGTGATGGTAAAGCTGGTGTTGGCTGTGGTGGTGTTGGTTGTGGTGTTGCCTTGTGGCTGGTAGATGAAGATGCTCCGAGTTTTGGAGGCTTTTATCACACCACATTTGAAAGGGTCTTAAGGACAAAATGACAGCAACATTGTTAGGTTTCAGTACAGTCACCATACAAAAATGTCTAGTGGATAACCACAACTGGCAGTGTCTTAAATCATTCTTTATCTTCTTCTCTCCCACTCCTTCTTTCTCTCTCTCTCTCTTTCTCCATCCTTGTCTCTATTTTCTCACCGTTGGAGATACAGGACTTGTCGTCTGAGTCTAGGAAGTAACCATCTGCGCAGCTGCACTCCACATTTCCTCTCTTCACCTGGCAGAAGTGTTCACAGCCCCCATTCTGATTCTCACACAGCTCAGGGATCACTACAAGAAAGAGGGAGGACACCATCCCATAATAGAAAACTTTCAAGCACTTTCTCTGTGCTAGATAATCTCGCCTGCTGTAGCTAGATGAATGTAAATTCACAGTAATATTCTGAAAATGTGTGTTGTTGTTCAGTAGGTCGGTGAATATTGAAACGATCCCAGGGCCAAGATGCATGGATAATCAGATACATACCAATCTCACAGTTGTAGCCCTTAAATTCTGACTTGCAGTAACATGTGTACTTCCCGATCCCGTCCATACACACGCCGCCATTGGCACAAGGGATGGATACACAGTCGTCCCCATCTGTGAATGACCAAAGCACGATTGACTACCAAGAAATGTTTAAGGTGACATAAAGTGAGTTGTTTACCTCACTCTTCAGTTTTATATTTCCAAGAGCTAGATCTACAGTTCAGTTCAGCATGACCGGCTAAGGTTTCGGTAGACGAAGTTACAGGAGTTGAAAAAACGTATCTAAATGGATCTAACCCACTCCTCAGTTTGAGGACATCAATCTGCAATTTTTTCAGCCTGGGTTTGTATAAGCCAGGTCAATTTAATACAGCCCGGTGAGGTGGCAAGTGACAGTAGAAGTGACACCCAGGAGCACAGAACAGTGACACCTGTGACATTGTAACTTACCAAAATATTTGTTCCAGAACTCTATCTAGGAAAGGAAAAAGATGAACAAACATTCACAAAGGGAATACTGTGTTGACATCACCAGTGATATTTAGTTACAGTGAAATTAAATTGACAATGACAAATGTCAACCTGTCAAACACAAAGAGAGAGAGAGGAAAAAGATCTATAGACCAAGAGTGAGAAAGAGAGAGAAATGGAAGTGCTTATCAGACATATATATAGATCTATATTTGTCGGGGATGATTGTTAGAGAAAAGGTGAATGTAGATTGTTTGTGTGTGTGTGTGTGTGTGTGTGTGTGTGTGTGTGTGTGTGTGTGTGTGTGTGTGTGTAAATGGGTTGGTCTCTCCACATACAGTTTTTGTATCATCTTCAAATATTTCCCTGGCTTCCTCGTAGTCACAGCGCTCCTCTACACACTCCCGCTCCATGTTCCCCTTACGTACTTCCTCCCAACCACTGTTGGCCCTTTTGTGACGTACCAGCACCTGGCTGGCATCATCACTGGAGAGAAAGACTGGGAGAAGGGGGGGGGTCACCTTCATCATCATTATCCTCATCATAAAGCTACTTCACTACTGGAATTATCCAAACAACCATCAGCATCAACAAAGATCATCATCATGAAGAACCACAAACTAACATCCCACTGAGTCCCCAGTTATGTATTCACCTCAATATTGTAACACCATTCGGTAAACAAATGTACACCTTACTCCCATCTTCATTAGTGATATTAACCACAAGAACTGAGGCAGGAAGAAGACAGATATGATTCCTAGTGTCTAAAACCAGATGTGTTATACTTGAACTATAACTCTGAACGAATGTTTCGTCAACAGTTTGAGACGGTAGGGTGATTGAACGTACCCTCGGAGGTCACTCGATGTAGAAGGAGCAGAAAGAAACAAGTCTGCGACAGCCGCAACATGGCCGATTCTCTTGATGAGGCGCCTCTCTGGACCTACACAGTACAGTGCTGCAGAGAGAAACAGGAGCAATGGCCCCGAGAGGGAGGGTGGGAAGGGGGAGGGAGGGAGAAAAAGAGAACAAACGAGACCGGGAAAGAAAGCTCCTGTCTGTGCGAGGAGGATATGAGGGATAGGGAGGATCAAGAAGGATAAGAAAATGGAGGGAGTCGCAGTAGTGAGAGTATGGAGGAGGGAGAGAGGCCTTGAACAGATAGTGGGTGGAAGGAGGGAGCGACGGGGAGGAGAATGGTTTAGAGAAGGAAGGGACAAAGTTGCACAGGGAGAAGCACTTTGAGTAAAAGCAAGCAAGGTGGAGAGAAATAGAGAGCAACTTTGTAGTTCTGACTCACGATATGACTCAAGATATCTTCAAAATCTTCTGCTTTTAAATGGCCAGACAAAAAGATAGAGCCTTGTCCTCTCCACTAAACAGTCATGTCCCCGTCAGTATGATGAGCCAATTGGAAACTTCTCTTTTTAGCCAATAAGAGGAGATTTCGCAAGGTGCAGAAAGTCACAGGGGCCATGTGAGTGCTCAGAAGACCGAATCATTGAGCCAATATTTGCCTGGTGGGATCTGTGGTTTATCAGCACGGTTGTCAACAACACAGCTGTGTTTTCATGAAAGAAAATTCAAAGATATCCTGTTCAGTTTGAAAGAGCTTCAGGAAACTTATGAGGATGTAGGTGTACATTTATACATGAGTATTTACAGAAGAAAAAAACAAAGTAAACATCCAATCTGATGAGAAATGATGCACTGTGCTTGTCAGTGACTGATTTATTTATGAAATTCTGAAGAACCTATACATTGAACAGAAGTATATGTAGGACACAATAGAAACTTGACAGTGTTTAAGAAAAAAAAGATTATGCGAGTATAATGCATGTATTTTAAACCAATGGAATCGCAATAGGGTTAGGATAATACAAATCAACATACTAGAGGACAAAAGTTAAACTATTTTCTGTTCAAGCATATCAGGGGACATCGTCATTGGTGGTTTTGTTGTTCTTTGAAGTTCCTGGCCTCCGATGACCATTATATCCTCTTGCTTTTCATTGGTCACACTCACAGTAGGAGAGGATTTCATTGTTGCCTCAATCCACTCCAGGAAATTGGCTACATTGGTGTAGACCCCATAGTACCCTGGCTGGGGGCAGCCCCTCCCCCATCCAGCCACGCCCATCAGGAAGTGAGTGCTCCCATACTGGGTGACCAGGGGACTCCCATCATCCCCCCTGCAGGCTTCTAAGTTACCTTGCATGTACCCAGCACACAACATGTTGCTTGTGAAGTTGAACCCACTCTTTATGTTGCACTCAGTGTTGGGCAAAATAGGCACAGCTAGCTTGCGAAGGACGGGTGAAGAAGGGGCCTGTGGGTTGCCAGGTTGGGAGGTTGGTGTGTTACCCCCAATTGTGCGCTTGCCCCAACCGCTGACAGTGTGGAAGCGAACAGCCGCCAGTTCGCTCTTGGCAAAGGACTGCTGTGGCAGGCAGACAGGCACAGAGTGGGTGTCAAGGGACACAGACTGGTTCAGTCGCAGCAGGGCGATGTCGCTGTCACCTGTCGCCGGGTCATAAAGCTGGTGGGGGATCACGGTGGTGATGTGCATCCTCTGCTCGGTGCCCTCCTCCACCTCCAAGTTGTGTTCCCCTGGCAACAGAGACTGCACTTACATCGAGCACTCCGGCGTTCTTCTCATGAGCGTGCCACAGCAGGGACAATGCCATAGTTATAGATGCCTGTTATTAATGTGATTTTTTAAATGAGGATTGGAGGACTAAAACCTCAACAACACACACACACACACACAGACAGAGAGAGAAACCGAGAGAACAGTACCTGTCACCACCACCATATCCTTGGGGTCTTTCATGTGGACACAGTGGGCAGCAGTGATGGCCCAGTCTGGGTGGACTAGAACCCCTCCACAATGGCTGAGCCCTTCAAGCTCCAGAAGGATCTGCAGGAAATCACTCCAGTGAGAGACTTCTACAAATAACATCAACTTGAAGTGAAAGAGAATAGGTGGAGTCTAAATATGTTGGATATAATGTTTATCGTGTTGTTTACCTGCCAAGGGCATTGTCCTTTTGGACAATGGGATGCTCCAACTAGCCTAGTTTGTGTTTCTTTAGTTTGATTCACAGGTTTAGGAATTCTTCCACATGGGAATTGGACTATGATTGAAAAGACAAACAGATAGATAATTTAGAAAGATGGATATGACACTATGACTACGGCTTGCCATTCATCAAGTCATGAAATGATATGTAAAGAATGTGGAAGTGTGGAAATATCCACACCTCCAGAGGCATACCTTGAGCAACACATTCTCTTCCGTCTTCACCCAGGGCATAACCAGGGGTACATGCACACTTACGCTGTGGTCCTGAACCATCACAGAAGTGTTCACAACCCCCATTCTGATAAAGGCACTTCAGAGTGTCCTCAAACACTGTGGAAATGAACAAGGAAAAATATGATGTTTTTGGAAACGTGTGAAGACTTGCTGTAACTTGTCAATAAATTCTTCTGACATGAGATGGGTTCTTTTTACCTGTTTGACAGTATTTCCCCTCAAATCCCTCAGGACATTGGCAAGTGTAGGAGTCAGCCATGTAAATACACACTCCATTATTGAGGCATGGGTTGATCAAGCAGGGGTCACGGCCTAGAAAGAATCAGTGATAAAGTTGGTGAAACTTCGTCAGGGCACTGTGGCAAATGTTCCTCAGATATTATATATAATCTTGTAAATAAAAAGAGGAACATAGTAGCTGGCATGCAATCCTTCACACTTTTAGTCTCAAACTTCGTATTCAAACTGCATGAATTTCAATATCATCAAATTAAAAATAAATTGAAAAAAACTCTACTTACGATTATAGGTCAACCAAAATTGTTTCTGAAACAACAAAATATGTTATTATTTGTTATTATTTGTTCAACGGAGGTTACGCTAAAATCCGAATTAATAAATGATGTACAAGGTAGCCTACTGTTTGGTCCTCATCCTCAAAAACCTCACGGGCCTCTTCGTAATTACATATTTCCTCGAGACATTCGCGCTTGAGGTCGCCTTGTTTTAATTCCTCGAAGAAGCCTGAGTTAGCTCGTTTGTGTCTGTGAAACAACACATGCGCATCCTCCCGTTCGATGAATACTATAAAAGTCGACAGACAGAATTTAATTGCAAATCTGACGTCATCCAAAAATCCGGTAAATGTAGCTATTGCTTTCAATTTTTATATACTTACCAGCAGCAGAAACGACGCTTGAAAACAACCAAAACGCACTTACAGCTTTAATCAGCATCGTCACAGCCCAATCAATGACCAAGAATGCTCGGTGTCTGCTCAGGTTTGAACAGGTCAGTGTACAATATTCACGCCCCCTCCTAGAGGGTCAATAGTCATAAGTGAGTCATAAGCTTTGAGTGTTACACGTCGTCGTATTTTAAAGTGAGTCTTATCTCACTCAAATACTGCCTGTACATATTCTATTGTTGTAAAACATTTACTCTGAATGGTGCTTATACCCAAGCTGAACTTCATGAAGTTTATTTGATGTTAAGTAGAGTTCAAATGTGGGTCATTATAATTTCATACAACCCCATGGGAAAGGTAAATTATGTGTTAATTATGAGAAAGAGATCACATTTAACAGTGCAGCAGAAGCACCATCGTCAGTATAAATAATCACAACTCCTCTTGTAGTTTTAAATACAACTTTTGTATTTTTTTTATGTCGCTGCAGTGATTTTCTGCGGTTGCACTGTTGCTGTAACATTGTGAATCCATTCCAGGTAGTTGGACACCCTGGTGTAAATACCATAATTCCCTGGCCGGGCGCACCCCTTGCCCCAGCTGACGATCCCCAGCAGGAACACAGTCTTCCTGTAGCGCGTGACCAGCGGGCCGCCACTGTCCCCCTTACAGGAGTCCCCTTTGCTGTCGGTGTAGCCGGCGCAAAACATGTTCTTGGTCAACGTCACGCCGCTGTGCTCCACGCACTCCTGGGTGCGCATGCGGGGCACGTCCAGCCTGCGGAGGACGTTGGAGGTGGGGCCCATCTCTCCCACCCTGCCCCAGCCGCTCACCGTGTGCATGCTGATGGCCCAGAGCTCGCGCTCCGCCAGGGAGCGAGTAGGCAGGCACACGGGCACGGCGTAGGGCGTGAAGACGACGGGCTTGCTGAGCCGCAGCAGGGCGATGTCGCTGTCCGCCGTCAGGTGGACGTAGTCAGCGTGCATGAGGATCTCAGCCACCTGCACGGTCTGCTCGGTGCCCTTCACCACGTCTAAGTCGTGTTCACCTGAACACATGCGTACACACGCGAGGGGAAAACACAGGCAGTGAGTTGGTAGGAATGCTGTTTTAGACCAAACAACTGACTGGAGTATTTTTACACGTGTATACGTGCAGGCCAGCTACCTGCAACCACGGTCAGGGCCTCGGCCTTCAAATTCACCACGCAGTGGGAGGCGGTGAGGATCCAGGTTGGTTTGTAAAATATTCCTCCACAGAAGCCCTTTCCTTTAGTCATCAGCAACACCTACAAAATCAATGTGATACTCCCTATGGTAAGCATCTATCATATCTTAATTACTGACAGTGCCACTAATACATAGGGTGTCAGTTACCAACTATATGAACCTAACATACTGGACATCATATGAGACTAACAACAATTTTTTTCCCCACAATACTGACGGAACACAGACACTTTAAGGAGCTTCCATTGCTGACCTCGTGACTGTTATTAGCTCAATAGCTGGGTTGTACCTGCCAGGGGCAGTGGCCCTCAGGACATTCTGTCCCTCCCACGATACGATACAGAGGGTTCAGTGGTGTGTCTCCCTTCTCTTTGCTTTGCAGGAGAGGGACCATCCCACAAGCTATGTCCTCTGAGAGGGTGACAGGTCAGGGGTCAGATACCACAGTGTGATTCATAACACGGGGTTGACAGAGACACTGGAACAGATTGATATTCAGATCCCTTGTTTGAGCAAACATTTCATGTGATGAGATGAATCTTTGAAGGAATTTGGTTCGCTACATATACATGGTTATTCTGGTGACTAGAGTTAAGATTGGTCTGATTTGACACCAATTAAAGATCTTTGTCCACCCACCATGTGACAAGCAGTGTTGCCCATCCGGTTCCAGGGAGTAACCCTCAGCACACGAGCAGTTGCGCCTTCCCCCTTCCTCCTCGCAGAAGTGCTCACACCCCCCATTCTGATGCAAGCAGGAGTCAGGAACGGCCTTAATCTCTGAAGGACATAGGGAAACAACCGATTAAATGTGCTGTTCAAGGTAATACAACTGTATAAACTGGAGCTACTGTATGAATATGAATCTTACCAAGTTCACAGTTGCGTCCGATGAAGCCCGGCACACAGAGGCAGGTGTAGGAGGATGACGAGCTGGAACAGGTCCCGTTGTTGTGACATGGGTTCGATTGGCAGGCATCTTGAACTGCAAGGGTGATAGTGCACAGCTGTGAACTTGGAAGTGCAACGCAGTGAGAGAACGTTAGTTGCCAAAAATGTCTGATGGTTGAAACTGAACAAGTTGCTTACGCTGTTAAGCTTACCATTGTAGTTTTTCCAGAACTCATCCTGAAGAAAAACACAAGTAGAAAACAATTCAGCCAGTTAGTGTTTCATGTTGATCTTGGTTGACAGGCAGCCAGATGAAGGTTTAAAGGAACGTTCAGGGAAACATTCCTCTCTGACTTCCCACTCAGTGAAGACCACTCTCCATTTGCATGTTTGTTTCAGCTACTGACCGTGGCTTGTTTGTGTTCAAACACTTCTCGTGCTTCCTCGTATGAGCACTTCTCCTCCAGACACTCCCGCTCCAGGTTTCCCAGTTTCAGCTCCTCCAGCCAGCCTGAGTTGGCCCTTTTGGACCTTGTCAGCAGGCCATTGGCTTGTTCCCGTTCTAGAAACACTGGGCAACCATAAACACACAACACGCATACCCAAAACCCCAAAAACATGATAAGGCATATTGAATTTGAAAATAACTAGGGCACACATTTACTGGAGAAAGATTAGACCACAGCTTTAACACCCAGAGACAGGCCACAAAGTGTGACATATCAGAGGTATCAGATAATATGTTTGCATATTTGACAAATGTTGTTGCAGCACATTCTGGCCTTCTGTATGTGAACATTTGATCACCATTATCACCACCAAATCACAAGCACAGCCAACCACACCACTTGCACAATTCACCTGTGTGCAATACCCAACATACCTAGATGTTGGTCAACTGAATGTTCCGACGCACACACACTCACACACAGTACATACACACATACACACTGCACAACTTACCCGATGCTGTATGACAGCAGCAGATGCTTACAGTAAGACAGAGCACAGTAAGGTACATTGTGGTGAGTTACACTAAAGACTTCTATCCACACGGTCACTTTCTGCTGTTTTCCCCCTTTCTCCCCCCTTTTTAGTCCATAGGTCTGAAGTTAGTCACAAACTTTCATCTGAACGTCTGATCCACCCCTACAACACTGTCCCCTGCAGGCTCCTCCCCTCTATCTCCCTGCAACTCGGTTGTGCCATGTTGTGGGCTAGCATTCTGTTTCTGAGGGGAATCCAGTGACCCATGTATTAACATGCAGTGCACTGTTGTCCATTGTGTGTAACTGTCTTTGCTCAATCTCATCAAACATCTTTATAGAAAGTAATTGAGAGTAGGTATATTTTGCTGAACTTAATTAGAAGAAAGAGTATGAGAAGGGCATTTTTTTTATTTTTGGCACAAACTGTTCATTCCTATAATTATACATTTCAACCATTTGTACTGCTAACATGAGATTTAACATGATATAGCTTGAATGGACCGTATCTGACTGTGTCTCTGTATCATACCAGAAGTCTTTCAGAAGGTTTCAAACTAATACCCTTCTCTCAGCCGGTTGACATGGTACGGTCAATCCATCCCAGGAAGTTAGCTACGCGGGTGTAGATCCCATAGAAGTCTTGACCGGCACAGCCTTTTCCCCAGCTTACCACCCCGGTAAGAAACCAGGTATATTTGTAATGAGTAACCAGCGGCCCACCACTGTCCCCCTGACACGCGTCCCTGCCCCCCTCCCTAAACCCCGCACAGAGCATGTTCCGAGTCACGTTCAGGCCCGAGTGGGCACGGCACTCCTGCAGGGGCACCCGTGGTACCTCCAGCCTCTGGAGCAGGGTGGAGAAAGGCCCAGACTGCGCCAGACGGCCCCAGCCGCTCACCACGGAGGTGCGCACAGTGGCCAGAGTTCGCTCGAAGGACCCGTCCAGTGCAGGCAGGCACACGGGCACCACGAAAGGTCCAGGCCGTAATGGCTTCCGCAGCTTGAGGAGGGCCAGGTCGACGTCTGTAGTGGTGTGGTTGTACTGGGGGTGGATGATCAACCTTGCTACCTGCCTCACCTGTTCTGTGTTCTCCTTCATAGAGCGGTTGTGTTTACCTTGAAACATGGAAGAACGCACTGTGAGTGGACTGTGCACCAGAGAATATTGTTTATTAGAATTACCTTATTGTCTGTTAGTAACAGGTGCTGAAAGTTACTGAAGTTGTTTGACTATCATTCACTGCCTTTGAATCTATTCAGAATATAAGGTAATGGAGCAAATAAATGGGTTGCCAGTTTACATTACCCGTTGGGTCTGGAAAAAAATAATGACAGTTGTCTTGATAAACTCACCACACCTTTAAACTCTCTATGTGCTTTACCTGCAATAACCTGAATTTGAGTAGAATCCATCCTCCACACGCAGTGAGCAGCAGTTAGGATCCACTGAGGTGCCAGAACAATCGCTCCACATTTATACTCCTTCCTGTACTCCAACAGAGCCTGGGGAGATGGGTGGAGCGTGGCATGTGTGTAAGTGAGAAGGACAGAGTTAGAATGGACAACAACAACAAAAAAGTCTGAACGTGTCTGTGCGCAAGTTTGTGTGTATGAGATCAAGACTTGATGTGGGAGAGAATATTGAGATTTTGTTGCAGTACCTGCCATGGACATTGTCCTTTAGGGCACTCTTCACCTTTCACTACCCTTGGCTGGAACTCATTCACAGGTCTTCCACAAGGGAAGGAAACTATGTCAAGAAAATGAGGTAGAAATGTCAGTAGAAATCCTTGTTCTGTGTGTAGCACATTCATAGTTCCTCTTTCACCTTGAAAGTAGACCATGGTCTTGTGCTAAAACAAAGTGTCCAGATAACAGCAAGGGTTTTGGGGAATTGTTGTGCAGTAAGAGTTTTAGCCAGACCTTGGGGTTGACAGCTGCTGTTGTCCTTGGCCAGCTTGTAACCAGGGGCACAGTAACAGGTGTGAGTCAGATCAGGGAACTCTCTACAGAAATGCTGACATCCTCCATTTTTATATAGGCAGCCATAAGAGGTACGTTTCGCTGAAGGTAGTAGGAACAGATGCACACAAAACCACAGTTAGCTAAACCAAAAAGGATTTCTACAATGTCTGCCAAACATTCAATGATTTGCCAGACAACTTCATGATGCTAAATGAGAGTTAGATTACCCCACAGGATGTAGTCACATTTGGGTGTCTTCTACCCACCTCTATCACAGTTTCGTCCTTCAAATCCAAGGGGACATAAGCAGATGTAAGCGTTCACCTGATCCACACAGGTGGCTCCATTGAAACACGGCCCAGACTCACACTCGTCCACGTCTACACAGAGAAACAAACCAGACTAGACCCTGGCAGATGGAGTAGGGGCTGAATGACATTGCATTAAACTTGGGTAGTTAAGAGTTTGTAAAAGATTTTTCATACCTGAGTATATTTTCCAAAACTTGTCCTGTACCCAAGCACATACAAGTTATCATAAGAGGGAGATGTTAAAATAAACAGTCTTTCTCAGTTATCCCAATGCACATCTCGCAACACTATAGTTATCCCATTCCATTTATATATCAGACCTCACGTTGAGGTGAGTTGTTTCATAGCCCAGAGCTTATGTTGTATCACTCACTAACTGTTCGGGGTGACTGAAGATCTCCCTGGCCTCCTCATATGAGCAAGTCTCCTCCAGACACTCTCTCTCCAGATTTCCCAGTTTCAGCTCCTCCAGTATGGAGTTAGCGCGCCGCGAGCGCGGGTGGGCCAGAACTCCGCTGGCCTCCTGCCTGCTCCGGAACACTGCAGCGGCTGGGACATAGCATCATACAGAAACCACAGTGGATCTTAGGAGCTCATTTCTTTCCTTATAATCAAGTAAAAAGTGTCCAAGATCAGCATGCTTTAATACATTTGGGCCCAGTTAACAGTAATTTATCACATGTTGGTCCTGGACATCCAACTCACCTCTTGGTAGCCCAGAGTCAGCAACTGTACAGAGAGACATAAGAAACAGGCAGCTAAGCTTCACTGTCAGGCTGTGTGTCAGAGACTCCATTCCTGTGTTTACAGGGCTTTGGTCGAAGTTCAGTTGTCTCAAAAACATGAACTCTCCTTGTCCAAATACAAATGGTCACTAAACAGGGAGGTCATTTCTCCCCTCCCAGGTAGAGCAAATAAGGGGAAACAGAATGTTTTCAGGCTTGATGTTGCACAATAATTGGAGTCAAGTCAAGGTTGCAGCTCCGCTTTTACACCAGAAGAGAGCAATGTTACACAGCCTTATGAATGATTTGATCATTGCTAATATCATTATTCAGTATCAGTCTTGTCAAGTATTTTTATATTAAAAAAAATATCCATTACATAGATGTTTGGTATGGTTCAATTAAACCTTGTTTTTTTACTTATGTTTCCTGAGAAAAACAAGTCAAAAACAATAATTTTACTGTTTATTTTTATGTTTCAGAGCATGCATTGTTTTCACTGCAAGAGGTTATTCCACAAACATGAGAGACAGAGATCACAACATGGGGTAATTGCCCAAAATAATGAATCATGAATATTTATACATATATTGTGGTAGTGTTAAGTGTAGCATAAAAAAAAAAAAAATTGATAACATGAGATATGAATATACAATTTCATTATCATATCCTAACACAGCACAGGCCACAAAGTTGTTACACTCAACGCAGCAAACTAACACCGTATTTGTGTTACATTAAACAATTCCACACTGTGTGCGTTCATGAGATACGTTTAATAAGATTGTAGCTAATCCTAAAGAAAAGGTCACCATCAAAATATCTTGCAAATAAAAGCAGAAAATTGTAATATTTTTAAATTCAGTATCTGATAATGCTTATTATGTTTTTATCACATATAAGGCGGAAGACAGCTTAGTAATACGTACATTAACATTCTGCATCGAGGTAGAAGGGAGATTTTTGCTAGCGCTGTTGGGACCTTGATGTTGTAACTCCCTTCCAAGAGAACATGAGGTTGTGAAAATTAGGAAGAAAGTGGAATGTGAGAGCAAACGGTGCCACTTCATGTGCATAGGCGAGTCCCAAAAGGGAAGACAATAAAACAACGAATGATGTAAACAGCTCAGCTGAGACTCGCCAGTCACACACTTGAATGGCGGTTTTACAAGGAGGCAAGTCTACTGTACTTTCCGTCTGTCTGTCAGAAAGGAAGTAGGAGTAAGGTTTAAATAAAATAAATATATTCAAACTAATTTGACTGTGTTTCTCTCTCTCTCTCTCTCTCTCTCTCTGTAATTCCCTTTGCTTTCAAGACCACTAGGGGTCACTGTTTCAATTTTGGTCCATCTCCGTAAGGATTTCCCGGATCTGCTCCTGGGAGTGAAGCATTCCATCCTTCCACTCCTGGGGCACTGCCCCCCCGTTGTGACCAGCCTGGGCCCCCAGCAGAGCCCCCAATGCTGCACCTCTGTTACAGTTCTCACCTGGAAAGCACCATCAAGACTAATCAACACAGTGGCAATAGAAAACACCAAATAAAATACAACCTCAACAGTACACAGAACTGTTTCATTGGTTTGCCCCGGGTTTTCAAATGTACTATTGTAATTACTAACACAAAGAGGCACGCACGATTCGAAACTCACCACCACAGTTGGTGTTAGTCAAGATGCCTCCATGAGGGTCATCATGGAACTCATGTGCCAAGTAGAACATACTGCTAAGAGCACCTGTAAGGGCATAGGAGCAAACTTTCATCAAAGCCCATTATTTGATTCCGATATAAGAGTCTGAGATGCATGAATTAAACAACGGGATGAGCTACCTTTAGTATAGCAGGCCAAGCCCAGAGCTTCCACAGCACTCTGGTGAACCTTCAGCCTCTCTTCTGAAGAGACTGGAAACCTGGCCAGTGAGAGAACGAATATGGAACACAAATACTGTTAAATTTCTCTTGTCCAATAATCCTAAACAATAGAACAAATACTGTTAAATTTCTCTTGTCCAATAATCCTAAACAATAGAACAAATACTGTTAAATTTCTCTTGTCCAATAATCCTAAACAATAGAACATCCATCACTGTAAGGGCAAAGCTAGTACCTGGCTGCACGTCGCATGTAGTGCTGGCACGTGTCCCATGCGTCCAGCGTGGGCGAGCGGAGGGCTGCCTCTGCATGCTGTTTGAGGTTGCCGCCATTCAGGGTGGCATGAAGGGCACGGGCATATAGAGCCACGTATTTTTCCACCTTAGGGTGGGGGTGTGTGAGTTTGACAAACTCGACAGCTGCCGACAGCTATGAGAGAAAGAAACAGTAACTCCAGTAACTGGAGAGAAGGCAACCGATGGAGACAGCTTTGAATGAATCTGAGAAAGAGGAATCTCAGAATCAGAATTCGGTTTATTCGCCATGTATGTTATACAAACACGGAAAACACTAAACATATACGAATCTTAAATTAAGTAAAAGTACAAAAGTTTCACTATTTTCTAAGAACTAAACAATCTAAGAATACAACAATTTAAATATAAAATAAAATATATATAAAAATAGAATAGAATGAGCAGCGTGAGTGGTCAACATAGTGCAATCGGATACTGAGATAAGGTGGCTTATGCATACTGAATTGTCATTAGATCGACTTATAATACTTTAAATAAGTGAATGAATGTCAATGGGAGTCCTTGGCCTTGTTGAAGAGGCCAGTAGCAGATAAGAAACGTGACTAAATAGACTAGATAGACAATAACTTTAACTAGAATACTAAAAACTTTAACTACAATAACTAGAATCTGGGACTAGATAGACAATTGACATTGTTTTAATTAACACTCAAGGAATCGGGGCTATCTCTCACAGCTTGCTCCTCATTGGCTGAAGCAGAGAGAAGAACAAAGGGAATCGTCATGGGGATGCAGCCAATTGCGTCAAGCTGGCCGTCAGGAACGGAAACATTCATCTTCTGCTTATAGCGCTTTTCTGCAAACTCCAGGATCTGGGACAGAGAGATAAACACAGGTACAAGGCAGTTCAAGTTTTATTTGAGACAGTTTATTAGACTTCAAACTGTAATATATGACAGTAGATGTGGGGTGTGTGTGTGTTTGTGAGTGTGTGTACCTTGCTGGGAGAGGTAGGTCTAGAGTCCTGCCAGTCAGAAAAGAAGGATCTATGGAATGACTCTGCATAAGTGTCTTCATGTGTACCTGGCGTGGTCATGAACTGAACATAATCTTTCAAAACGGCAGCACGCGCTTCTGGGTTCGACATGTTGGAAAAGTTGCCCTGTGCCAGTGTCTGAGCCACTCTCAGAGAGCAGATGGCATTCAGGGTGCTGTCACCTGCCTGCATTCCTGCAACACAGAGCTCAGATTTGTTCACTAGTAAATGATGGATCAATTTCCTCTGTTTCTGAATCAGCCCTGAATCAACACATATGACATCACTTAGTGTAAGTAAGTGGTATGTATGTGTGTGAGAGTGAGCTTCTACCTTGGTGGTAATGGACTGATCCTGCTGCTGCCTTCCAGAACTTGAGTTTGTCGTGGAGGATAACATTCCCCACCACGTTAGGGCGGTTAGCTGACGATGACCATGCTGAGCGACCACTGCCAGCTGTAGTCAAGATGGGGAGAAACAACTGATTGAGAATGAACACATTTTTGAGCCAAGCTTTACTGCATTCTGAACCATAATAAAAAAAATAAAAAAAAAGTGCATTCAAAGTAGTTCAACGTTTATAAGAAACGTATTAAATTATTGTATGAAATGGATCATACAGCACCTGAGTTGGAGAGAGTGAGAATGCTGGATGGATGCCTGTTCTTGGGCGCATTGAAGCCAGTTATCCAACCTCCAAAGTCTTTCCTTATGTCATAGACAGAGTAGTACCAATGTACGGGCATGGACATAGAGTCCGCTGCGCACATTCCCCAAAGCGCTTCACCAATTGACCGTCGCACCGGTGTCATCTTTGCCACACTGCTGTTTCTATGGGTGAAAAAAAAGTAACATTGAATACATGAATGTTTAAAACTGAAGTGCAAATCGTAACTCATACTTGAAAGTTGATGACTAATAAAAGTAAGATGCACCATAGCTTGAGAAGAGCACAATAATTAATGTGTAGCTACAGCGACTCTTCATTATTTTGACTAGTTATTTGACGATATCGTTTCGTATTAGAATGAAAATGACAGGAAACCGCGAACAGTAAAAGTCAGGATGCTCCTTACCCAAGAGAAGTGCTTCTTCTCGCTTGCAGTAACACCAGACTACTGATAATAATTTCGTGAAATAACTTGCGTAAGGTCATTTTTTCGATGTTACAAAACAATACAGGAAGTAGCTAGCGAACTATGAGTCCGGCTAACCCTAGCTAACTACATAACAGCTAGACATGTGGCCCCACCAGTACAGATGTATCAGCATGACTTAACATAGCTCTATATCCCATTAGATTTGACGCACAAGTAACAAAACATTGCACGAGCTGTTGCAAAATATATTGCAAGCTAGTACTATCTTATCCCACACACAAGTTGTTGTCAGGTGCATATTCTTTTTACAGGGGGACGAGGTTGATCACAAATTAAAGCAACAAAGGCGCATTAAACAAATTTGTCAGGATGATTTTCTTACAGTAATGTCCTCCACTTTCTCGATTAATTGAGTCACAAACCAGCAATGAACGTAGCTGAACTGTTGAGGACGACAAAAATGACAAATAACACTACAAAGTGTCTGGCTTTGAGGGTTTTCAGCAACACAGCTAGACTAGACAGCATAGTTCCGCGGGTAGACTGTAACTAGCCAGCCAACTAGTGCAAGTTAATCAGAGCTCAGAAATAGTCAGTAGCTAGCTAGCTAGCTAGCTATTAAGATGTAAAGGGGCGACGTTTTATTTGGACCTGCCGCTAGCTTACCAGATAGACCAGATATATAACTACTAGTTATTTTGCTGACATCCAAAGAGTAGGCATAAGTAATTAACTTTTTGGTTCCCTTAAAATATAGTCTATACTGTACTAGTACTGGTCGGCTAAAGCCATCTGGAAAGGAAGTTAGAGCAAGCTATATTGCTAGTGCTGGCTGCACAATTTTATTGGCTAACAATACCATCACCATCAGCTAGTTAGGCTAGCCATTGACACAAATGAAAATGGATGGAACAGAGCAACCCGAAGTTGGTAAGAAAGGCAACGGATATAGTTCGCCCATTACTAGCCTTGCTAACTAATTCTCTTTCACAGATGTTTGTCAGTAGCGAAACGATTTTGAGTTGATGTTAGCGACTGCATTTTCCTACCCAGGTTAGCTAGCTACAGATAGTGACACTTTCACTGTGATTTCAGCCAGAGCGAAAACCTTTTGGATGGACGTTGATGTGGACCACGTTTTTGATGAATTGTGTGAATATTTAATTCAACTGAGAAGTGCAATCAAGACCTGTACAGCAACTGACAGAGGTAGCTAGCTATACAACAGAACCACACACACACACTCATTATAAACATTCCATGTAAGCTAATGTACACCGTGGCTTGTGATTAATAAAACAATGGATTCTTGTTTTTCAGAGTACGTCCAGGGAATGAATATGATCACGTTACTTGAATCTGGATTGAGGGCAGCTCCAGCTGAAACCAATGATTCTTTTGTGGAAGTTGTTATTGGGGGAGGTAAGGGCTACTGTACTTCCATGGGCAATAGTAGGGCATTATATCATTTCAATCTGCATAATTTCTGTTTTTGCAAGTATAGTTTATGTTTTGAATGTGAAATTTGCTGTAGCACTGTTAATCTTTGGAACCAGTGCAAGTGAAATGTGGCATATCAACAAATAGGTTGTGTTGAGCTGACAAAATCTCCTAATCTCTTCTGTCTAGAAATGATGTCCGTCTCAGGCCCTGAGGCTGTCAGCCCTAAGACCCCACTACCTCCCCTGCAGATCCAACCCACGTCGCCCTCGTCTATCCACTTTGATGGCTCCGTGGACCCCCTGTCTCCTAGCTATGTCAACAAAGAAGATGTAGCGTCCCCAATCCTTCCCCTCCAGCTCCACTACCAGCCTCACGACTGTAGCCAGGCCTGTATTCCCAACCTTCCCAGGTCTGCCCACTACTTCCGGTGGCACAACCCTCTGAAGGTGCCCCTCCACCTGAGCTTCCAGCGTCAGTGTGCTGGGCCTCAGGCTATGAAGTCCAGACTAGAATCTGAGTGGGGGGAGTCAGTGGACCCGGAGTCCTGTGACCTTGCCGAGTCGGGCGTCACTTACCAGGCCCCCTGTGGACGGAGTCTACATACGCCGGGGGAGGTGCTCAGCTTCCTGCTGGTGACAGGGAGTCACAGTGTTCTGCAGATGGACTACTTCAGCTTCAACCCTAAGGTGCAACTGGATTGTCCGCGACCGTTGTCCTGGCGACCAGTGCCGATGGTACCAGCGGAGAGGGACCTGAGCCGGGGGGTGGAGCCTACACCGGTGGAACTATGCATTGGAGAAGAAGGGGCGCGGCCAGAGGAGTTTCGGTACAGGAAGGAGCGTTGGCCTCATGGCTGTTTTCTCAGCCGCGGGCCGTTGTTCAAAGCTTGCTGTGACTGCACAGATGGCTGTCTGGATGCTCAGAGCTGCGCCTGCATCAGAATGGCCTATAGGGGGCAGCACTACCTCCACCAGCGGCTGGCTGAGCCTGTACCCACTGGGTGAGTTACTAGACCTGCTGGGTCCCAACTGCACGAAGGCTTGAATGGCTGTTTGTTTGTACTGTAGCATAATGATCATATTAGTTTTGTTATTAGGACAGTGTGTGTCACAGATCCTGTGTTTTTTTTCCAGGATCTACGAGTGCGGTCCATGGTGCGGGTGTGAACGGAGTCTGTGTCAGAACCGTGTGGTCCAGCATGGTCTCCGTGTGCGTCTCCAGGTCTTCCACACCGCCGACAAGGGTTGGGGGGTGCGCTGCCGTGACGATTTGGATAGGGGCACCTTTGTATGCACTTATGCAGGTGGGATCAAACAATGGTTCCGTGTGTGTACATCCATTTACATGTGTTCAATTATTCTAAATTCTAATCCATCAACCACTAATCTAAATTGTATTTCTTTTTAACCCTCTATCTCTCGTCCTCCATATAATCAACATCATCTCCATCCCCTCTTTCCATCTAGGTGTAGTTCTCAGGGCCTGTGTAGACCCTGACCAGCCCCTCCCACCCAAGCGTCCGAGGGCGGAGCTTCCCTCAGATGACGAGGTGGAGGTTGTGACTGAGTGGCTGGCGCCGGTGGAAGGCCGAGTCTGTCCGGAGCAGCTGGGACCCTCTGCCCCCACCTCACCGCCCCTCCACGTCCCTGTGATCCAAAGGCCTGCTGATTCCGTACAGCCTGATCCAGACCCTCTTCTGCTCAATGGCATGGTTAGACTGCACACATGGCAAACAGCACACAGAATCAATGTAGTAGGGCGCGAATAAAGGGGTACCTTTTGTCTTAATGTCAACCTTATCTTAAAAAAACATACTTGGAGCCAACATGTGTAATTTATATTTTCCTAGGTCAAGGCAGTAGTCGTGGGAAGTCAGGAATTGGGCCACTCTCCAACAGGTAGTGCATTTTCTGGCACATTTAGAAAAACTAAATACTTTGTTTGTACTGCATATTTTTGCAGCAGAGGCTCCTATTTAAAGTCGTAATTTTTGTGATTTTGAAAGGGTGATACATGCTTTTATCTCGACCTGACTTGGCTGCTGTAATGCCAACTAGTGCTAGTGTAAGTTCTAACCTTTTTTCCCCAAGCAGCCATAGACAATCCAGACCCAGAGCACTGAGAATCCCATGACAGCCTTGTGCAAACCATTCCATCTCATTTCCAGGTTTGGAGGATGAGGAGAAAGTGGTGCAGAAAACGACACAGATGCATTCTGAGGCAGTCAGCAAAGATCCAGACATGAAAGATCTTAAGAGAGAAACAATTTCAAAGACTGCCAGACCGGACTTAAAACAGAACCCTGATCAGATGTATTATCTAGACGCCACAAAAGATGGAAATGTAGGGCGGTTCATCAACGTAAGTTTCCGGAGACAGGGATGATGCCTCAAGAATTATTTTCAAACTTTTTCACCTCACCTCACAAACACTGATATACTATGAACTGTATAGCTAATCAAATCCACACATCAATCCTTAATCATTCAATTTTATGTGTTGTGCAATAGCACAGCTGTGTGCCAAACCTCTTTGTGCAGAACGTCTTCACTGACTCTCATGACCCCAACTTCCCTATGATTGCCTTCTTCACTAACAAGTAAGTGTGCATCTGCTTATCTAATGCCTTCATGAAATTATTCTGAAGACATCCTATTAAACATTTGTATTCTCTCGTTGACAGAGTGGTGAAGTCGGGGACGGAGTTAACCTGGAACTATTCTCTTGATGCAGGAAGTGACCCTGACAAGGTCCCATGTCTGTGTGTTAGTGATGGTTGCCAGGGACTGATTCTGTGACTACAGGGAAACACCTGGGTGGAAAACAAGTGCATTATCAAGCCCTCCACACATTAAACTATTGCTTCTTTTTATACAGTGTACACAATTTGTCAAATAAAAACTTTCAAAATGAACTGATCAGACTGGTTTGTATAAACATTTAAAATTATTCTAGGAATAGACTCAAGAGCACTGCTTAGTCCAATTAACGCAGTAAATGTGTAAAAATCAGTGGCATTTTCATTTCACAGCCTGTTTATCCACAACCAAAGAGACTATGCCCACCTTAAATCTGAGGAATATTTAATTTAAGGTCCAACTGCCCTCATCCATCCTCACAGCCCCTTAGACTTCTCTTGTTGTAACCATCACTGACATGACTCATTTACTCTAACCTTGAGTCGCACCAAGATACAGGCCAAAACGTGAACACTGGCAAGTCAACCACACTATAATTAACTTTTATTGAATTCATTAAAAAAATCTTGGTGCAACCAATACATTAAAACTCTTGTGAATTAATGTCTTTAGGAGAAGTGACTTCACGAGATGCAACAGTCTTTTTGGGTAAAAGCTGTGCTTGGATGTTGGGTAAAACACCACCTTCTGCGATTGTCACGCTACCCAGAAGCAGGTTGAGCTCCTCATCATTTCTCACCGCCAGCTGAACGTGACGAGGAACAATGCGCACCTTCTTGTTATCACGGCAAGCATTTCCCGCTAACTCCAGGACCTCAGCACACAGGTACTCCATGACTGCCGCCAGATATACAGCCGCACCACTCCCGATACATTTGGCATACCTTCCCTTTTTTAACAGGCGAGCAATGCGGCCTACTGGGAAGGTAAGACCTGCCTTGGTTGATCTGCTGGTGTACTTGTTGTCCTTTGCCACAACTGCCTTGCCACGACCAGACATCTTTAAATTCTGAGACCTGTGAGACAACCATTTCAGATTAGCATGTCATGCAATAAAAATGTATAATGAATACCGGGGATGTTAGATATTAAAACATTTGTAACAGTGTTTCTTACTCTCATATTAAACTCACAAAAAAATGCCAGCAGCGCATACTTCATAAGCATACTTACCGATGTATAGAGTAGTTTTGAATAGTAGCCTAATGATTATATTCACCTTGTTTTATATGATTTCAAAACACTAATTGTATGATTGATGGCACCTGTAACATGCACCCCTCCCATTTCTCCACCAGAAGTCACATGACTCTTCTGATCATGTGAGAGCTCCATACGTAATACTTTGCTACACGCATTTAGCTTCGTTGTTTTGAAGGAGAATGACTTCAACCCGTGCAATGCAGCTGGTGGTGTTTCTGTTTAGTTTAGTTGTTCCTTGTAATTTCTATCGAATACCTCCACACGAAGAAGTTGCAAGAGTGGCACGATTCGTCGCAAACCAGTGCAACTGGGCTTCCATGGCTACGATATCAACCCACGAACCTGTGAAAGGACAACCTTTCTCCAACGCGTTTTCGATTAGTGACGGCCCGGTCGGTTTTGGGAAAGGGGTGCCTTACATGTACCTCACCCATATGGAAATTTCCGTACAGGATTTGGAGGTAGGTACATTTCAGTATATCCCTAACATAGACTGCGATTGGAGTATTTTTGTATGGTGTAATGATTGAATTATAATGACCATATATCTCAGATTCAAAGTAGCATTCTGTTTCTTTCTTGTTTCGTGTCATTATTGAGCGGTCTTTCTTTTTGAATGTATATGTCTTTTGCCTCCATCATTAAGGTTCACTCTCATGTAATGTACTTTCTTGAAACTCACTAGAGCTATCATGAGTTAAACGGTTTTGGTGAGTGGAGATGATACAGCAAATTTAGCGACCGTCAAATCACCCTGTGAGAGGAAAAAATGGCCGATTTTCACAAAGTTTGGGGAAAAAGCTACTTTCTGCTGTCACCCTGCATGCTTATACATAACAGGCCTACCTGAGTCCATTGACGTTTGTAAGTAAAATACCATAGTCATAGTCCTAAATTAATATTTTGTATTGTGACTCTCTTTAAGGTCAACCCCCAGGCTTCTCTCTCCATGTCCCTGGCCCAGACAGACTTCTGTAAGAACCAGGGCTATGATCCCCAAAGCCCTCTGTGCGCACACATCATTCTCTCTGGCTCTGTGGTGGAGGTAAGGACTGCTCATGACACATAAACACCAAATCTCTGGCACACACTTCAGGCCCCTCTCACACACATTCATTTCACAGTCTGAGTACACATCCACGCACAAATAAAGCTATTAAAGTAGAACAGCCATATTTGGATGAATTGTTATGTTGTGTCTGTATTTCAGGTCAACGGAACAGAGGGAGTGTTTGCCAAGAAAGCCCTCTTTAGCCGTCACCCAGAGATGGTAGACTGGCCCACTGACCACAACTGGTTCTTTGCCAAGATGAACATCACCAAAGTGTGGGTGCTGGACTACTTTGGAGGGGTGAAGACGGTCACCCCAGATGAATACTTTCAGGCCACCCCCTACAAGAAGCACCACTGAGTGAGTACCCACAGGCATCTTTTTTTGTTTTGTTCCAATTCAGTGTCCTTTGTTGTTACTTTTCTGTTAAGAGTAATACATTAGTACAAATTTAGGAGATCATCCCTAGTTCATTATCAAGCCATGATGAGAATCATGTGAATGGTACACAATTGGAAGACACTGTTGGTGAAACGTTTCGTCAGAGAAAGATTATGAATCAGGGGACTGTATGTAACATGAGTGCATTAAACTGTTCTGTTTTACAACAGCCACAAAGGATATGCTGACTAGTGTGTTCTGTCTTGTGATTCTACAGGAGGACTCGATCTTTGACATTACTGACTGCAAACAATAAATCCCAAGTTGTATTCAAATGAATTCGGTAAAGGGGGCTGCTGATTGGAGGGTGAACTTGAAGTTGAAAGCCCTGGCATGTGGAAACCCTATATGTGCCAATAGACAAATAATAGCCACTTTTTTGTAAATTGATAAAAACTTATTGGTGGGTGATACAAGCTATCACACAGTAGGTCATTGAATTGCAGTGATGATGATTTTATTCACAGCTGTCTCCTTTAAAAATTGGTTTAAAGTGGTAGTTGGGTACACGTGCTAAAAGGATTCCACAATGCCCACTAAACACTTTATATTGGGCAAAGTTGGATTTTACTAGTGTATGTTGGATTTGTGTGTATTTATAACTGCATTGCACTTTAACAAATTATCTGCGTTTTGCATATCAATCAACAATCTGATCAGTGATTACTGAAAGTTTCAAATATATCAACACAATTTACCATTGTGTTGATATATTTCTTTCCTTTCTTTTTAATCAGGCAAACAATCAACTTACTATCTCCCATGGGTTAGTATGCAATTTCTACAGTTTTGTGTTTGTATTACTGCAGGAGATGCATTGCCTCAGCACTGATGTACTATACAACTTTCAGATGTATGAGTAATTCTATATTTTTGTAAACTTACTTTTGGATGATTTATATAAATAAAGTTTTATGTTTTATGTAACTTGCTTGTCAGCTTTTTATATGAATGAAAAGCATGTACTTTCATGCTGACTAAGATAGTGTATCTTATTCTTATCTAAGAATAGGATTTTAAGAAGATGGATATGTGTGCTCGTGTGAGGGCATATAGTGTATACTGTGTGTAGTGTGCGCATGTGCTAGTTTTAAGCGTGAGCATCACTAGGTAGAACAGGGCTTAAAACCACTTCCTGCCCCCAGACTTGAGATAGGAGAGTGAGAAGCAACAGTGAATTAGGTAAAACATCATTCTACTCCAGGAAGCCCTCATCAGAGGTAATCTCAGCCTATTGCAGTTCCCGAGTGTGTGAGCGTGTCGAAGAGAGAGAGACTTCAGAAAGTCCTTCAGGGGACAAGTGGTACCTGACACCTGAATAGAAAGAAGACTTGGTAACAACTTAGGTTGCTGCCCCCGCGACCCGACCCCCGGACAAGCGGCAGATGACGACGACGACGACGACGACTTGGTAACAACTTCTTTGTCTCGTGTGGAGAGGGGGCCAACCGCACCCATCCAGAGAAGAGAGATAAACTGAGAAGGGGAGGCCTGCTACTCCTGACCACCACACTCCCTTACCCAGGTAAGACCCCATATGTACACACTTTGATCTGGCCTGCCCATCTATACAGCTGTAAACCAAGCCTAAGCAGCTCCCCAACGCACCCAACGCACGAAGATAATCTTTGTGGCCAGCATACATGTAACGAGCAGAATGATTTTAGTAGCATGAAACTTGCAAGAAAATCAGGTACACCTTATATCTGTAAGAAAGTGTAAACATGAAAGTGCTATTCAACCGTTTCAAAAGCCATGCTATAAAAGGTACTCTAGACCCCGTAAATAATAGAATTGTAACATGTGGTCGACAGAAATTATTTATAATACCTTTGATGCAATGTTTTAAACTATAGAGGCTCATTCAAGAGATTTAAACATTTTCCTAATTGTGTTAACATTGTAAAACTACTGTGCAGTAAGGAGTTACACTACCTATCAACACCATTCATGCCAGAGAAAAGTATCACTCAATTATGGCGGTGACCTCCATTTCAAGAGTAAGCCATATTTGTTGAAGGCGGAAGAAGAGAGACCAAAACACAGCGATGTAGTCAAGCTGCACAGGTAGCTATAGCAGTAAAGAAAACAGCTTGTGGCCCACATTTAAACACAGGTGTTAAGTCAGCGCCTGTAGAAAAAAAACTAATATATTTCTTAAAGGTGTAACGATACACTCAGCTCACGGTACAATACGTATCACAATACTGGTTGTACGATACAATACGTATCACGATATTTTGAACATTTTAAATGAAATTGAAATTCAATTAACAGAATTATTTCCAAAACATTAAAAATTTTCAAAAAAATTCTTTGTTGTACATACAATTTAGTTCACTCAGTTCAAGCGATTTCTGTTAATGCAATGAATGCACGCATGACGCAGGTGCAGAGTAGGTTGTGCGCTGGTAGCTCAACCAATAGGATCAAACGGACGTAATATTGTAAAAATACTGCCATAACTCTACGATACATATTGTAACATGTTTGTATTGCGATATATTGTTACACCCCTAATATTTATATATGGATTGGCCAAGAAAGAACAGTATTCATCATGTATTTCTAATTAACATCTTGATAATAAAAAATGTACACAAACACAGTATTATCCACTAATTCATTCGTATTGATTGATGATCTGCTATTGTATTGTTGTAAGTTACAGAATATACTTTTCCAAATAATTTGTTTTAGTTTTCTATAAAAATTTCTGGTCATAAGTCTTTTGGATGAAAAATTGTAATATTCATAAAAATGTATCTACTGCATAAATCTGCCACTGAAGTGTGGAGTGTAAACATGCAATGACGGTGTATATTTGTATCACAAAATCATGTTTTTCATGCTTTACTCATCATGACATAAGTGTGATGGTATTTGTACTGGATTTAAGGACTTACTGTACCTAATTCAAAAACATAGATTAGTGAAAATCCATTGAGTTACCTGTTTTCCCGTGTATTGAATATATACTTTTAAAGTAGGTTTAATCCAGTTAAACCATCAAGTTCAACATCTAGGCTCAGTTTCCCAGACATGGATTAAGGCCTATCCTAAAAACTTAAATGGAAATCTTAATTGAATATTTATCTTACTTTAGGACTAGGCTTAATCCATGTCTGGGAAACTGGGTCTAAGTGTTTTCTAGGCATACTTCTGAAAATAATTACTTACGTGTGTTTAAAACAGTATACTGTGAGTTAGTGATTTTCTCATGTGTAACATGTCTCAAGTATAGTATGCTTGTTCGTCTCTAGTCTAAATAGGTTATACGGTGTGACTGTTCTAATTTAATATTGCTACACTAGGTTTAGTCCCTTTTGTCAACGCTATTCACATCATTCAGACCACAGCATGATATAAGTCTTAAATCCATCAACAGACAGTTAATTTGATTAACCGTGTAAACGTATTTGTTTAAACTCTCGGGTCAGTCATGTTTTAGAAACCCCTGCTCCATTTAATTACTTGTGTAACATTTGTTGACACTTAATTATATATATAAAAGATGGTTGTAACATAAGTACTTAATCACCACAACCAAGGAACTGAATATTAATAGTGCTTTAGAAACTCAAGAGCGGCCTACATGTCATACATCTAGAGATTACCACCTACATGTCATCCATCTAGAGATTACCACCTACATGTCATCCATCTAGAGATTACCACCTAAATGGTTGATGCAGGCAGACAATTTAGTGCTTAGTCCAGAACTAATATATATAATAACATAAATCAAGGCGTGTGTATTTTGTGAGGCTTTGTGTGAGATTGGTGTTACGACTTCTTTCTTGAGAAAGCATTCATCACTGCGTGTTTACTCGAGTCTGCTCTCTCATGCATGTTTACGAACAAGTCAGCATATAAATAGGAAGCTGCAAACTCATTTTCTCCACTCTGACAGCACTCTCACCGGCTGGCTGTGTCATTATGGGGAATCCTTGTTGCTGCACTTATACAAAGTGGAAGATGGAGTTAGCGTAAATGCATATGAGGGGCTGGGTTCCCTCTTTCTCACTCTTCCCACTGAGACAAGGAAACATGGAGGGCGTCTCAGTTTCCGCTCTGCTTTACATTGTAGAGACCAGTAAAAAGGGGACTCTACTTGTTTACTGCCACCAGATCGTTTTTTTGTTTGAGGAATGACTTGTTTTTTTTATATATTTAAAAGTTAAAAGAGGCTCTTATTGATTTCCAGGTTGTTTATCGACCCTGCTCAACATATGCCCCTTTTAGTCTCTTCAACACTTTTTTAATTAACTACCTTCAAAATGTTAAATTAACATCCAAAGTATGTAAAAACAACACTTTTATTTGGACAACACCTTTCTAAATTGCTGGCATACACTTGCTTGTAATTATGAGATTATGTAATCAAAACAGAAGTGTCCTTTTCTCTGTTCCAGAAATTAATGGAAATGTTGTCATTTCTTCAGAACAGATGGTTGTCAGTGGTTTAATTTGCAATCACACCAGTAAGGAGCTGAGTATCACTAGGAATCAAACACACCCCCACTTTTTCTGTTTTCTGCAAAGGTGTTTCAAGAAATGACAGATGTTAACGTCACACATTAAAAAACGAAAGAATAGGCATGTTTGCCTTCTTATATAATCAGTAGGAAATCTAGCGCATTTCTGAAATGTTCCATCATCAACATTGTGTTGAAAGTTAACTAAAGGTCTATTATCTTTTCACATTCAATTGTAAATACGCAATATCTCCTTTGGCCTCTGAATGTATTGCATCTGAACTGACGTTTTTTTTTTTTTTTTTTATCCCCAATGCTTTCAATGCTGTAATGAAGTCAATAGTCATAATGAAGTGATCGTATTTCTGTGTATCAGTAGAAAATTACATATATTTGGACACAACTGGAAGAAAGAGAGACAGAGCGATAGACATCTTGTGGCTTTTCTGATAATCTGTTAACCAGACAGCCATCACCACATATTACTTACTTACTTGTCCACCCGCTGTTAATCTTGGTCTGGGGATTTCCTGAATACTTTCATACTGACTGTTGGCGTTTCACCTCAGACCAGTTGTTTAAATGTGGTCTTAATAGTCCTGCAGCATCTGCTGTAATTGTAATGTTTAAGGTTGACCTGCCAAACCTCTGCCAAAACAGTTTTTCTGTCTTAAGGTGATCTTAATTTGATAGAGGACATAAAGAGGAGGCTACCAGTCCAACCACACTACGTTGTCAAAGTACCATGATAGTCACAAGCACTGCCACAGATGTCTTTAACATTGGCGATGTT